>NW_027413355.1:0-79997 GCF_048544455.1 Silene latifolia
TTCAGTTACGTATTACTTATCGACCGAGGAACTTTCTATGTGATTTCCGGAAGTTTTCGAGGACAGATCTTTGAAAAGAAAAACGTGTATTATACACTTCAATTTGGGGCGTTCGGAAGGTAAATCTAGGACTGTTTCTTTTCATTTTTTCAATCCAGCGTTAAGGCTCATTTGTGGGTGTAGCACTGTTGATTTACAGCCTCAAACTAAGGAGCTTAAACACATTTTTCCGATAATCAGGGTTGTTGAATGTTGGTTTGTAGCACACAGCACCCCCAAATGTCTTGTTGGTGCTCCAAACTTTTTGTGGCCATTTATCGATTCGAGGAACTTTTATGTGATTTCGAGAGACATTTTGTTTTGGACCACGGAATCGAAAAAGCGAAGTGTATTATGCAGCTTCAATTTTCGGTAGTAGGAAATTCGTGGGATTTTCTTTTCTCAATGTTTTTTCAATCACGCGTCGAGCTCATTTCAGGAATCAAATTGTTCGATTTCTAAGGAATCAACATTCCAGTTTGAGCCCTCAAATAACGAGTTTTAACACATTTTCCACGATAATCAGAGTTTCGGCGAATCTTGGTTTGTAGCTGCAAGCACCCCCAAATGTCTTCGTTGGTGCTCAAACTTTGCGTGGCCGCTTTATCTGACCTGAGGAACTTTCTATGTGATTTCAGGAGAATTTTATTAGGGACCAGGAATCCAAAAACAGGTGTATTATACACTTCAATTTATTAGTTAGGAAGGTCGTCGGACCTGTTTTCTTTTTCTCCTGTTTTTCAATCAGCGTCGAGCTCATTTAAGGAATCAACCTGTTCGATTTTGGAATCTTTGTTCGATTTGACCTCAAATAACGAGCTTTAACACATTTTCACGATAATCAGGAGTTTCGCGAATCTTTGGTTTTTGGCACACCGGCACCCCAAATGTCTTCGTTGGTGCTCAAACTTTGCGTTATAGTGCTTTATCGGCCCGAGAACTTTCTATGTGATTCAGGAGAATTTTGTTCCGGGACCGAATCGAAAAGCAAGTGTATTATACACTTCAATTGGCCGTTCGGAAGGTAAATGCAGGACCCATTTTTTTTCTCCCTGTTTTTCAATCACGCGTCAAGGCTCATTTGAGGAATTCGATTTCAGAATCTTTGTTCGATTTAATCCTCAAATAACGAGCTTTAACACATTTTTCACGATAATCAGAGTTTCGGCGAATCTTTGGTTTGTGGCACCACGGCACCCCAAATGTCTTCCGTTGGTGCTCAAACTTTGCGTGGCGCTTTATCTGACCCGAGGAACTTTCTATGTGATTTCGGAGAATTTTGTTCCGGGATCCCGGAATCGGCGAGTGTATTATACACTTCAATTTGACCGTTCGGAAGGTATCGTGCGGACCTGTTTCTTTTTCTCCTTTTTTTTCAATCACGCGTCGAGCTCATTTCGAGGCTTTGTTCGATTTTGGGAATCAACTTTGTTCGATTTCGACCTCAAATAACGAGCTTTAACACATTTTTCACGATAATCAGAGTTTCGGCGAATCTTTGGTTTGTAGCTCATGGCACCCCAAATGTCTTCGTTGGTGCTCAAACTTTGCGTGGCCGCTTTATCGACTTTGAGGAACTTTCTATGTGATTTAGGAGAATTTTATTCAGGGACCGGAATCCGCAGTGTATTATACACTTCAATTTGTAGTTCGGAAGGTCGTCTGCAGGACCACTGTTTCTTTTTCTCGTTTGTTTTTCAATCACGCGTCCGAGCTCATTTGGAATCAACTCGATTTCAGGAATCAGCTTTGTTCGATTTCAACCTCAAATAACGAGCTTTAACATTTTCACGATAATCAGGAGTTTCGGCGAATCTTTGGTTTGTGGCACAGGCACCCCCAAATGTCTTCCGTTGGTGCTCAAACTTTGCGTGGCCGCTTTATCGACCCGAGGAACTTTCTATGTGATTTTCGGAGAATTTTGTTCGGGACCGGAATCAGAAAAGCGTGTATTATACACTTCAATTTCGGTAGTTCGGAAGGTGTTGGGACCTGTTTCTTTTTCTCTGTTTTCAATCACGCGTCCGAGCTCATTTCGGGAATCAACTTTGTTCGATTTGGGGAATCAACTTGTTCGATTTGGCCTCAAATAACGAGCTTTAACACATTTTCACGATAATCAGAGTTTCGGCGAATGTTGGTTTGTGGCACACCGGCACCCCCAAATGTCTTCCGTTGGTGCTCAAACTTTGCGTGGCGCTTTATCGACAGAGGAACTTTCTATGTGATTTAGGAGAATTTTGTTCGGGACCAGAATCCAAGAAACCGTGTATTATACATTTCAATTTGGTAGTTCGGAAAGGTAAATGGGACCTGTTTCTTTTTCTCCTGTTTTTTTCAATCACGCGTCGAGCTCATTTGAGGAATCAACTTTGTTCGATTTTTGACCTCAAATAACGAGCTTTAACACATTTTCACGATAATCAGGAGTTTCGGTGAATCTTTGGTTTGTGGCACACCGGCACCCCAAATGTCTTAGTTGGTGCTCAAACTTTGCGTGGCCGCTTTTATCGACCGAGGAACTTTCTATGTGATTTAGGAGAATTTTGTTCGGGACCGGAATCCAGAAAAAGTGTAGTGTATTATACACTTCAATTTTAGTTCGGAAGGTAAATGCAGGACCTGTTTCTTTTTCTCCTTTTTTCAATCAGCGTCGAGCTCATTTAGGAATCAACATTCGATTTGAATTTTGTTCGATTTCGACCTCAAATAACGAGCTTTAACACATTTTTCACGATAATCAAGAGTTTCGGCGAATCTTGGTTTGTGGCACAGGGCACCCCAAATGTCTTCGTTGGTGCTCAAACTTTGCGTGGCGCTTTATCGACAGGAACTTTCTATGTGATTTCGGAGAATTTTGTTCAGGACCGGAATCCGAAAAAGCCGTGTATTATACACTTCAATTTCGGCCGTTCGGAAGGTCGTTAGGACCACTGTTTCTTTTTCTCCCTGTTTTTCAATCACGTGTCAAGCTCATTTTCGGGAATCAGCTCATTTTAGGAATCAACTTTGTTCGATTTGCCTCAAATAACGAGCTTTAACACATTTTCACGATAATCAGGAGTTTGGTGAATGTTGGTTTGTGGCACCGGCACCCCCAAATGTCTTCCGTTGGTGCTCAAACTTTGCGTGGCGCTTTATCGACCAGGAACTTTCTATGTGATTTAGGAGAATTTTGTTCAGGGACCGGAATCAAAAAGCGTGTATTATACACTTCAATTTCGGCCGTTCGGAAGGTCGTCAGGACCACTGTTTCTTTTTCTCCTGTTTTTCAATCAGCGTCGAGCTCATTTTGAGGAATCAACTGTTGATTTGAGGAATTCGATTTGACCTCAAATAACGAGCTTTAACACATTTTCACGATAATCAGAGTTTCGGCGAATCTTTGGTTTGTGCACAGCACCCCCAAATGTCTTCCGTTGGTGCTCAAACTTTGCGTGGCGCTTTATCGACCCAGGAACTTTCTATGTGATTTCGGGAGAATTTTGTTCGGGACCGGAATCGAAAAACCGTGTATTATACACTTCAATTTTTCGGCCGTTCGGAAGGTCGTACAGGACCCTGTTTCTTTTTCTTTTGTTTTTCAATCACGCGTCAGAGCTCATTTCAGGAATCAACTTTGTTCGATTTCGATTTCGGCCTCAAATAACGAGCTTTACACATTTTCACGATAATCAGTTTGGCGAATCTTTGGTTTGTGGCACACCGGCACCCCCAAATGTCTTCCGTTGGTGCTCAAACTTTGCGTGGCCGCTTTATCGACCCGAGGAACTTTCTATGTGATTTTCGGAGAATTTTGTTACGGGACCGAGAATCCGAAAAACCATGTATTATACACTTCAATTCGAGCCGTTCGGAATTAAATGCAGGACCCTGTTTCTTTTTCTCTCTGTTTTTCAATCACGCGTCCGAGCTCATTTAGGAATCAACTTTGTTCGTTCGATTTCAACCTCAAATAACGAGCTTTAACACATTTTCACGATAATCCGAGTTTCGGCGAATCTTTGGTTTGTAGCTGCACGGCACCCCAAATGTCTTCCGTTGGTGCTCAAACTTTGCGTGGCGCTTTATCGACCCGAGGAACTTTCTATGTGATTTAAGGAGAATTTTGTTAGGGACCTCAAAATCCGAAAAAGCGTGTATTATACACTTGATTTCAGCCGTTCGGAAGGTCGTCTGGGACCTGTTTCTTTTTCTCCTGTTTTTTCAATCACGCGTCGAGCTCATTTCGGGGAATCAACCTGTTCGATTTGGGAATTTGTTCGATTTCGACCTCAAATAATGAGCTTTAACACATTTTCCACGATAATCAGGAGTTTCGGCGAATCTTTGGTTTGTGGCAGGCACCCCCAAATGTCTTCCGTTGGTGCTCAAACTTTGCGTGACGCTTTATCGACTAGAGGAACTTTCTATGTGATTCCAGGAGAATTTTGTTCGGGACCGGAATCAGCCGTGTATTATACACTTCAATTTGTAGTTCGGAAGGTAAATCTTAGGACCCTATTTCTTTTTCTCCTGTTTTTCAATCACGCGTCCGAGCTCATTTTAGGAATCTTTGTTCGATTTGAGGATTTGACCTCAAATAATGAGCTTTAACACATTTTCACGATAATCAGAGTTTGTGAATCTTTGGTTTTGGGCCGGCACCCCCAAATGTCTTCCGTTGGTGCTCAAACTTTGCGTGGCTTTATCGACCCAGGAACTTTCTATGTGATTTAGGAGAATTTTGTTCGGGACCGGAATCCGAAAAAGCAGTGTATTATACACTTGATTTGACCGTTCGGAAGGTCGTGGGACCTGTTTCTTTTTCTCCCTGTTTTTCAATCACGCGTCCAGAGCTCATTTGAGGAATCAACCTGTTGATTTCAGGAATCAACTTTGTTCGATTCAACCTCAAATAACGAGCTTTAACACATTTTTCACGATAATCAGAGTTTCGGCGAATCTTTGGTTTGTGGCACACGGCACCCCCAAATGTCTTCCGTTGGTGCTCAAACTTTGCGTGGCGCTTTATCTGACCCGAGGAACTTTCTATGTGATTTACGGAGAATTTTGTTAGGGACCCGGAATCAGAAAAGCAGTGTATTATACACTTCAATTTCAGTAGTTCGGAAGGTAAAATGGGGACCACATTTCTTTTTCTCCTGTTTTTCAATCACGCGTCGCTCATTTCAGGAATCAACTTTGTTCATTTCGGGAATCAACTTTGTTCGATTTGACCTCAAATAACGAGCTTTAACACATTTTCACGATAATCAGGAGTTTGGCGAATCTTTGGTTTGTGGCACAGGCACCCCAAATGTCTTCCGTTGGTGCTCAAACTTTGCGTGGCGCTTTATCTGACCCGAGGAACTTTCTATGTGATTTACGAGAATTTTGTTCGGGACCGGAATCAGGCAGGTGTGTATTATACTTCAATTTGGCCGTAGTTCGGAAGGTGTGCAGGACCCTGTTTTTTTCTCACATTTTTTCAATCACGCGTCCGAGCTCATTTTTCCTGTTCGGGAATCAACTTTGTTCGATTTGACCTCAAATAACGAGCTTTAACACATTTTCACGATAATCAGGAGTTTGGTGAATCTTTGGTTTGGCACACCGGCACCCCAAATGTCTTCCGTTGGTGCTCAAACTTTGCGTGGCCGCTTTATCGAACCCGAGGAACTTTCTATGTGATTTCCGGAGAATTTTGTTCGGGACCGGAATCCGGCAGTGTATTATACACTTCAATTTCGGTAGTTCGGAAGGTAAATGGGACCCTGTTTCTTTTTCTCCTGTTTTTCAATCACGCGTCGAGCTCATTTGGAATCAACTGTTCGATTTGACCTCAAATAACGAGCTTTAACACATTTTCACGATAATCAGAGTTTGTGAATCTTTGGTTTGTGGCACCAGGCACCCCCAAATGTCTTCGTTGGTGCTCAAACTTTGCGTGGCGCTTTATCGACCGAGAGAACTTTCTATGTGATTTCAGGAGAATTTTGTTAGGGACCGGAATCTAGAAAAACTATGTATTATACACTTCAATTTAGTAGTTCGGAAGGTCGTCTGGGACCTGTTTCTTTTCTCCTGTTTTTCAATCACGCGTCCGAGCTCATTTGGGAATCAACTTGTTCGGGAATCAACTTTGTTCGATTTGACCTCAAATAACGAGCTTTAACACATTTTCACGATAATCGAGGTTTGCGAATCTTGGTTTGTGCACACCGGCACCCCAAATGTCTTCGTTGGTGCTCAAACTTTGCGTGGCCGCTTTATCTGACCGAGGAACTTTCTATGTGATTTCCGGAGAATTTTGTTCGGGACCGGAATCGAAAAACCGTGTATTATACACTTCAATTTCGGCCGTTCGGAAGGTCGTCCGGACCTATTTGTTTCTTTTTCTCCTGTTTTTCAATCACGCATCGAGCTCATTTAAGGAATCAACATTTTGTTCGATTTCAGGAATCAACCTGTTCAATTTCGGCCTCAAATAACGAGCTTTAACACATTTTCACGATAATCAGAGTTTCGGCGAATCTTTGGTTTGTGGCACATCGGCACCCCAAATGTCTTCCGTTGGTGCTCAAACTTTGCGTAGCCGCTTTATCGACAGGAACTTTCTATGTGATTTAGGAGAATTTTGTTCCGGGACCCGGAATCCGAAAAGCAGTGTAGTGTATTATACACTTCAATTTGGCCGTTGGAAGGTAAATGCAGGACCTGTTTCTTTTTCTCCCTGTTTTTCAATCACGCGTCAGAGCTCATTTTAGGAATCAAGGTTCGATTTCAGGAATCAACTTTGTTCGATTTGACCTCAAATAACGAGCTTTAACACATTTTTCACGATAATCAGGAGTTTCGGCGAATCTTTGGTTTGTGGCACACCGGCACCCCCAAATGTCTTCCGTTGGTGCTCAAACTTTGCGTGGCGCTTTATCGACCCAGGAACTTTCTATGTGATTTCGGAGAATTTTATTCGGGACCGGAATCCAGAAAACCAGTGTATTATACACTTCAATTTCATTTAGTTCGGAAGGTCGTCCAGGACCCTGTTTCTTTTTCTCCCTTTTTTCAATCACGCGTCGAGCTCATTTAAGGAATCACACTTTGTTCGATTCGGGAATCAACTTTGTTCGATTTGACCTCAAATAACGAGCTTTAACACATTTTCACGATAATCCGAGTTTCGGCGAATTTTGGTTTGTGGCACACCGGCACCCCAAATGTCTTCCGTTGGTGCTCAAACTTTGCGTGGCCGCTTTATCAGACCCGAGGAACTTTCTATGTGATTTACGGAGAATTTTGTTAGGGACCCGGAATCCGAAAAAGTGTATTATACACTTCAATTTCGACCGTTCGGAAGGTCGTGCAGGACCACATTTCTTTTTCTCCGATAATCGGTTTTGTTTTTCAATCGTCATTCGGGAGCTCATTTCGGGAATCAACAACTGTTCGATTTGGCCTCAAATAACGAGCTTTAACACATTTTCACGATAATCAGAGTTTCGGCGAATGTTGGTTTGTGGCACACCGGCACCCCAAATGTCTTCCGTTGGTGCTCAAACTTTGCGTGGCGCTTTATCGACCCGAGGAACTTTCTATGTGATTTCGGAGAATTTTGTTAGGGACCGAATCCCGAAAAACCGTGTATTATACACTTCAATTTTAGCCGTTCGGAAGGTAAATCTGGGACCTTGTTTCTTTTTCTCCTGTTTTTCAATCACGCGCGAGCTCATTTGAGGAATCAACCTGTTCGATTTCAGGAATCAACTTGTTCGATTTCGGCCTCAAATAACGAGCTTTAACACATTTTCACGATAATCAGAGTTTCGGCGAATCTTTGGTTTGTGGCACCGGCACCCCCAAATGTCTTCCGTTGGTGCTCAAACTTTGCGTGGCGCTTTATCGACCGAGGAACTTTCTATGTGATTTCGGAGAATTTTGTTCAGGACCGGAATCGAAAAACCGTGTATTATACACTTCAATTTGACCGTTCGGAAGGTGTAGGACCCATTTCTTTTTCTCCTGTTTTTCAATCACGCGTCCGAGCTCATTTCGGGAATCAATTTGTTCGATTTGACCAATCAATTTATTCGATTTCGACCTCAAATAACGAGCTTTAACACATTTTTCACGATAATCAGGAGTTTCGGCGAATCTTTGGTTTGTGGCACACCGGCACCCCAAATGTCTTCCGTTGGTGCTCAAACTTTGCGTGGCGCTTTATCGACCGAGGAACTTTCTATGTGATTTAGGAGAATTTTGTTAGGGACCGGAATCTAAAAAAAGTGTATTATACACTTCAATTTCGGCCCGTTCGGAAGGTCGTGCGAGGACCTGTTTCTTTTTCTCCTTTTTTCAATCACGCGTCGAGCTCATTTAAGGAATCAACTTTGTTCGATTTCGAGGAATCAACTTTGTTCGATTTGACCTCAAATAACGAGCTTTAACACATTTTCACGATAATCAGAGTTTGGCGAATCTTTGGTTTGTAGCACAGGCACCCCCAAATGTCTTCCGTTGGTGCTCAAACTTTGCGTGGCCGCTTTATCGACCCGAGGAACTTTCTATGTGATTTTAGGAGATTTTGTTCCGGGACCGGAATCCGAAAAAGCAGTGTATTATACACTTCAATTTCGGCCGTTTGGAAGGTAAATCAGGACCATTGTTTCTTTTTCTCTGTTTTTCAATCACGCGTCCAAGCTCATTTCAGGAATCATTTTGTTCGATTTCAGGAATCAACTGTTTGATTTCACCTCAAATAACGAGCTTTAACACATTTTCACGATAATCCGAGTTTCGGCGAATCTTTGGTTTGTGGCACAGCACCCCCAAATGTCTTCGTTGGTGCTCAAACTTTGCGTGGCCGCTTTATCGACCCGAGGAACTTTCTATGTGATTTTCGGAGAATTTTGTTCGGGACCGGAATCCGGCCGTGTATTATACACTTCAATTTGTCGTTCGGAAGGTCGTCTAGGACCTGTTTCTTTTTCTCCCTGTTTTTCAATCACGCGTCAGAGCTCATTTGAGGAATCAACCTTCGATTTGGGAATCAACTTTGTTCGATTTGACCTCAAATAACGAGCTTTAACACATTTTCACGATAATCAGGAGTTTGGCGAATGTTGGTTTGTGGCACGGCACCCCAAATGTCTTCCGTTGGTGCTCAAACTTTGCGTGGCCGCTTTATCGACCCGAGGAACTTTCTATGTGATTTAGGAGAATTTTGTTCAGGGACCGGAATCAGAAAAAGCAGTGTATTATACACTTCAATTTCGGCCGTTCGGAAGGTCGTCTAGGACCTGTTTCTTTTTCTCCTGTTTTTCAATCACGCGTCCGAGCTCATTTGAGGAATCAACTTGTTCGATTTCAGGAATCAACATTCGATTTGACCTCAAATAACGAGCTTTAACACATTTTCACGATAATCAGGAGTTTGGCGAATCTTTGGTTTGTGGCACACGGCACCCCAAATGTCTTCGTTGGTGCTCAAACTTTGCGTGGCCGCTTTATCTGACCCGAGGAACTTTCTATGTGATTTCCGGAGAATTTTGTTAAAGGGACCGGAATCCGAAAAACCGTGTATTATACACTTCAATTTCGGTACCGTTCGGAAGGTCGTCAGGACCTTTCTTTTTCTCCTTTTTTTCAATCGCGTCGAGCTCATTTCAGGAATCAACTTTGTTCGATTCGAGGAATCAACTGTTCGATTTCGATTTCAAATAACGAGCTTTAACACATTTTCACGATAATCAGGAGTTTGGCGAATCTTTGGTTTTGGCACACGGCACCCCCAAATGTCTTCCGTTGGTGCTCAAACTTTGCGTGGCCGCTTTATCTGACCCGAGGAACTTTCTATGTGATTCCCGGAGAATTTTGTTCGGGACCGGAATCGAAAAACCGTGTATTATACACTTCAATTTTGAGCCGTTCGGAAGGTCGTGCAGGACCACTGTTTCTTTTTCTCTGTTTTTCAATCAGCGTCGAGCTCATTTCAGGAATCAACTTTGTTCGATTAGGGAATCAACTTTGCCTCAAATAACGAGCTTTAACACATTTTCACGATAATCAGAGTTTCGGCGAATCTTTGGTTTGTGGCACACCGGCACCCCAAATGTCTTCCGTTGGTGCTCAAACTTTGCGTGGCGCTTTATCGACCGAGGAACTTTCTATGTGATTTAGGAGAATTTTGTTCAGGGACCGGAATCAGAAAAAGCGTGTATTATACACTTCAATTTCAGTAGTTCGGAAGGTAAATCGGACCTGTTTCTTTTTCTCCTGTTTTTCAATCACGCGTCGAGCTCATTTCGAGGAATCTTGTTCGATTTGAGGAATTTTTGTTCGATTTGACCTCAAATAACGAGCTTTAACACATTTTCACGATAATCAGAGTTTCGGCGAATCTTTGGTTTGTGGCACACGGCACCCCAAATGTCTTCCGTTGGTGCTCAAACTTTGCGTGGCGCTTTATCGACAGGAACTTTCTATGTGATTTCAGGAGAATTTTGTTCGGGACCGGAATCGAAAAGCAGTGTATTATACACTTCAATTTCGGCCGTTCGGAAGGTAAATGCAGGACCCTGTTTCTTTTTCCTGTTTTTCAATCACGCGTCGAGCTCGAGAATCTGTTCGATTTGAGGAATCAACTGTTCGATTTGACCTCAAATAACGAGCTTTAACACATTTTCACGATAATCAGGAGTTTCGGTGAATGTTGGTTTGTGGCACTGCGGCACCCCAAATGTCTTCCGTTGGTGCTCAAACTTTGCGTGGCCGCTTTATCGACCCGAGGAACTTTCTATGTGATTTTCGGAGAATTTTGTTCGGGACCGGAATCCCGGCAAGTGTATTATACACTTGATTTGGTAGTTCGGAAGGTCGTACCGGACCTGTTTCTTTTTCCCTGTTTTCAATCACGCGTCGAGCTCATTCAGGAATCACCTGTTCGATTTGGGGAATCAATTTGTTCGATTTGACCTCAAATAACGAGCTTTAACACATTTTCACGATAATCAGGAGTTTGGCGAATCTTGGTTTGTGGCACACCGGCACCCCAAATGTCTTCCGTTGGTGCTCAAACTTTGCGTGGCCGCTTTATCTGACCAGAGGAACTTTCTATGTGATTTCGGAGAATTTTGTTAAGGACCGGAATCAGAAAAAGCGTGTATTATACACTTCAATTTGACCGTTCGGAAGGTAAATGCAGGACCCTGTTTCTTTTTCTCCCTGTTTTTCAATCACGCGTCCGAGCTCATTCAGGAATCAACTTTGTTCGATTTGGGAATCAACTGTTCGATTTGGCCTCAAATAACGAGCTTTAACACATTTTCACGATAATCAGAGTTTCGGCGAATCTTTGGTTTGTGCACACAGCACCCCCAAATGTCTTCCGTTGGTGCTCAAACTTTGCGTGGCCGCTTTATCGACCCGAGGAACTTTCTATGTGATTTTCGGAGAATTTTGTTCGGGACCGGAATCCGAAAAAGTGTATTATACACTTCAATTTCGGCCGTTCGGAAGGTCGTACGGACCACCTGTTTCTTTTTCTCCTGTTTTTCAATCACGCGTCGAGCTCATTTCGGGAATCAAACTGTTCGATTTTCAGGAATCAACACTGTTCGATTTGACCTCAAATAACGAGCTTTAACACATTTTCACGATAATCAGAGTTTCGGCGAATCTTTGGTTTGTGGCACACACCGCCACCCCAAATGTCTTCCGTTGGTGCTCAAACTTTGCGTGGCCGCTTTATCGACCCGAGGAACTTTCTATGTGATTTTCGGAGAATTTTGTTAAGGACCGGAATCCAAAAGCCGTGTATTATACACTTCAATTTGTACCGTTCGGAAGGTAAATCAGGACCTGTTTCTTTTTCTCCTGTTTTTCAATCACGCGTCGAGCTCATTTGAGGCTCATTTGGAATCAACTGTTCGATTTGACCTCAAATAACGAGCTTTAACACATTTTCACGATAATCAGGAGTTTTTTGAATGCGAATCTTGGTTTGTGGCACACCGGCACCCCCAAATGTCTTCGTTGGTGCTCAAACTTTGCGTGGCCGCTTTATCTGACCCGAGGAACTTTCTATGTGATTTCAGGAGAATTTTGTTAGGGACCAGGAATCTGAAAAAGTGTATTATACACTTCAATTTGGCCGTTCGGAAGGTAAATGGGACCCTATTTCTTTTTCTCCTGTTTTTCAATCACGCGTCAAGCTCATTGAGGAATCAACTGTTCGATTTCAGGAATCAACTTTGTTCGATTTCAACCTCAAATAACGAGCTTTAACACATTTTCACGATAATCAGGAGTTTGGCGAATTTGGTTTGTGGTACACGGCACCCCAAATGTCTTCCGTTGGTGCTCAAACTTTGCGTGGCCGCTTTATCGACCCGAGGAACTTTCTATGTGATTTAGGAGAATTTTGTTAGGGACCGGAATCAGAAAAATCGTGTATTATACACTTCAATTTCGGCCGTTCGGAAGGTCGTAAATAGGACTGTTTCTTTTTCTCCTTTTTTCAATCACGCGTCAGAGCTCATTTGAGGAATCAACCTGTTCGATTTCAGGAATCAACTGTTCGATTTCAGCCTCAAATAACGAGCTTTAACACATTTTTCACGATAATCAGGAGTTTGGCGAATCTTTGGTTTGTGGCACCAGCACCCCAAATGTCTTCCGTTGGTGCTCAAACTTTGCGTGGCGCTTTATCGACCGAGGAACTTTCTATGTGATTTAGGAGAATTTTGTTCGGGACCGGAATCCGAAAAAGCAGTGTATTATACACTTCAATTTAGCCGTTCGGAAGGTAAATACCGGACCCTGTTTCTTTTTCTCCTTTTTTTCAATCACGCGTCCGAGCTCATTTCAGGAATCAACCTGTTCGATTTGAGGAATCAACTTTGTTCGATTTGACCTCAAATAACGAGCTTTAACACATTTTCACGATAATCCGAGTTTCGGCGAATCTTGGTTTGTGGCACACCGGCACCCCAAATGTCTTCCGTTGGTGCTCAAACTTTGCGTGGCGCTTTATCGACCGAGGAACTTTCTATGTGATTTCGGAGAATTTTGTTCAGGGACCGGAATCCGAAAAAGCTAGTGTATTATACATTTCAATTTGCCGTTCGGAAGGTCGTACCGGACCACTGTTTCTTTTTCTCCATTTTTTCAATCGCGTCCGAGCTCATTTTGTTCGATTTAGGAATCAACTTTGTTCGATTTGACCTCAAATAACGAGCTTTAACACATTTTCACGATAATCAGAGTTTCGGCGAATCTTTGGTTTGTGGCACACCGGCACCCCAAATGTCTTCCGTTGGTGCTCAAACTTTGCGTGGCCGCTTTATCAGACCCGAGGAACTTTCTATGTGATTTTCGGAGAATTTTGTTAGGGACCGGAATCCGAAAAACCGTGTATTATACACTTCAATTTCAGCCGTTCGGAAGGTCGTCTCGGACCCTGTTTCTTTTTCTCCTGTTTTTCAATCACGCGTCCGAGCTCATTTCAGGAATCAACTTGTTCGATTTCGGGAATCAACCTGTTCGATTTCAGCCTCAAATAACGAGCTTTAACACATTTTCACGATAATCAGAGTTTCGGCGAATCTTGGTTTGTGCACCGGCACCCCAAATGTCTTCCGTTGGTGCTCAAACTTTGCGTGGCGCTTTATCGACCGAGAACTTTCTATGTGATTTAGGAGAATTTTGTTCGGGACCCGGAATCCAGAAAACCGTGTATTATACACTTCAATTTGTTAGTTCGGAAGGTCGTCGGGACCTGTTTCTTTTTCTCCTATTTTCAATCACGCGTCCGAGCTCATTTCAGGAATCAACCTGTTCGATTTGAGGAATCAACCTGTTCGATTTGAGCCTCAAATAACGAGCTTTAACACATTTTCACGATAATCAGGAGTTTCGGTGAATCTTTGGTTTGTGCACACCGGCACCCCCAAATGTCTTCCGTTGGTGCTCAAACTTTGCGTGGCCGCTTTATCGACCCGAGGAACTTTCTATGTGATTTCCGGAGAATTTTGTTCCGGGACCGGAATCCCGAAAAACCGTGTATTATACACTTCAATTTGGCCGTTTGGAAGGTCGTCACAGGACCCTGTTTCTTTTTCTTTTTTTCACGCGTTTTTCAATCACGCGTCGAGTTCGATTTCAGGAATCAACCTATTCGATTTCGGCCTCAAATAACGAGCTTTAACACATTTTCACGATAATCGAGTTTGGCGAATCTTTGGTTTTGGCACTTTGGCACCCCCAAATGTCTTCCGTTGGTGCTCAAACTTTGCGTGCGCTTTATCGACCGAGGAACTTTCTATGTGATTCCGGAGAATTTTGTTCGGGACCGGAATCCAGAAAAAGCAGTAGTGTATTATACACTTCAATTTGAGTAGTTCGGAAGGTCGTACCGACCCTGTTTCTTTTTCTCCCTGTTTTTCAATCACGCGTCGAGCTCATTTGAGGGAATCAACTTTATTCGATTTCGGGAATCAACCTATTCGATTTCGACCTCAAATAACGAGCTTTAACACATTTTTCACGATAATCAGAGTTTCGGCGAATCTTTGGTTTTGTGGCACACCGGCACCCCAAATGTCTTCGTTGGTGCTCAAACTTTGCGTGGCCGCTTTATCTGACCCGAGGAACTTTCTATGTGATTTCCGGAGAATTTTGTTCGGGACCGGAATCAGAAAAAGTGTATTATACACTTCAATTTCGGCCGTTCGGAAGGTAAATCAGGACTGTTTCTTTTTCTCCTGTTTTTCAATCACGCGTCCGAGCTCATTTAAGGAATCGCTTTGTTCGATTTCAGGAATCAACTTTGTTCGATTTGACCTCAAATAACGAGCTTTAACACATTTTTCACGATAATCGAGTTTCGGCGAATCTTTGGTTTTGGCACACCGGCACCCCAAATGTCTTCCATTGGTGCTCAAACTTTGCGTGGCGCTTTATCGACCCGAGGAACTTTCTATGTGATTTAGGAGAATTTTGTTCGGGACCGGAATCCGAAAAACCGTGTATTATACACTTCAATTTGAGCCGTTCGGAAGGTAAAACAGGACCTGTTTCTTTTTCTCCCTATTTTCAATCACGCGTCCGAGCTCATTTAGGAATCAACTTTGTTCGATTTCGGGAATCAACTTTGTTCGATTTGAGCCTCAAATAACGAGCTTTAACACATTTTCACGATAATCAGAGTTTCGGCGAATCTTTGGTTTGTGGCACACCGGCACCCCAAATGTCTTCGTTGGTGCTCAAACTTTGCGTGGCCGCTTTATCGACCCGAGGAACTTTCTATGTGATTTTCGGAGAATTTTGTTCGGGACCCGGAATCCGAAAAACCGTGTATTATACACTTCAATTTCGGCCGTTCGGAAGGTCGTACCGGACCCTGTTTCTTTTTCTCCTGTTTTTTCAATCGCGCGTCGAGCTCATTTTGGAAGCTTTGTTCGATTTCAGGAATCAACCTGTTCGATTTCAGCCTCAAATAACGAGCTTTAACACATTTTCACGATAATCAGAGTTTCGGCGAATCTTTGGTTTGTGGCACACCGGCACCCCCAAATGTCTTCGTTGGTGCTCAAACTTTGCGTGGCCGCTTTATCTGACCCGAGGAACTTTCTATGTGATTTCGGAGAATTTTGTTCGGGACCGAATCCGAAAAACTTAGTGTATTATACACTTCAATTTCACCCGTTCGGAAGGTCGTGCAGGACCTGTTTCTTTTTCTCCTGTTTTTCAATCACGCGTCCGAGCTCATTTCAGGAATCAACCTGTTCGATTTCAGGAATCAACTGTTCGATTTCAGCCTCAAATAACGAGCTTTAACACATTTTTCACGATAATCAGAGTTTCGGTGAATCTTTGGTTTTGGCACACCGGCACCCCCAAATGTCTTCCGTTGGTGCTCAAACTTTGCGTGGCGCTTTATCGACCGACAGGAACTTTCTATGTGATTTAGGAGAATTTTGTTAGGGACCGGAATCCAGAAAAACCGTGTATTATACACTTCAATTTCGGCCGTTCGGAAGGTAAATGCAGGACTGTGTTTCTTTTTCTCCTGTTTTTCAATCACGCGTCGAGCTCATTTCAGGAATCAACCTATTCGATTTGAGAATCAACCTCTTCGATTTCGGCCTCAAATAACGAACTTTAACACATTTTCACGATAATCAGGAGTTTCGGTGAATCTTTGGTTTGTGGCACCGGCACTCCCAAATGTCTTCCGTTGGTGCTCAAACTTTGCGTGGCCGCTTTATCGGACCCGAGGAACTTTCTATGTGATTTCCGGAGAATTTTGTTAAGGGACCCCGGAATCAGAAAAACCGTGTATTATACACTTCAATTTCAGCCGTTCGGAAGGTCGTCCAGGACCTGTTTCTTTTTCTCCTGTTTTTCAATCACGCGTCCGAGCTCATTTCAGGAATCAACCTGTTCGATTTCGAATTTTGACCTCAAATAACGAGCTTTAACACATTTTCACGATAATCCGAGTTTCGGCGAATGCTGGTTTGTGGCACACCGGCACCCCCAAATGTCTTCCGTTGGTGCTCAAACTTTGCGTGGCCGCTTTATCTGACCGAGGAACTTTCTATGTGATTTCCGGAGAATTTTGTTCCGGGACCCTGGAATCCAGAAAAACCGTGTATTATAGACTTCAATTTCCGCCGTTCGGAAGGTCGTACCGGATCCTGTTTCTTTTTCTCCCTGTTTTTCAATCACGCGTTCGAGCTCATTTTCGGGAATCAACTTATTCGATTTCAGGAATCAACCTTTCGATTTCGGACCTCAAATAACGAGCTTTAACACATTTTCACGATAATCAGAGTTTCGGCGAATCTTTGGTTTGTGGCACACCGGCACCCCCAAATGTCTTCCGTTGGTGCTCAAACTTTGCGTGGCCGCTTTATCGACCCGAGGAACTTTCTATGTGATTTTCGGAGAATTTTGTTAGGGACCGGAATCCCGAAAAACCGTGTATTATACACTTCAATTTCAGCCGTTCGGAAGGTCGTACCGGACCCTGTTTCTTTTTCTCCCTGTTTTTCAATCACGCGTTCGAGCTCATTTCAGGAGTCAACCTGTTCTATTTCAGGAATCAACTTGTTCGATTCCAGACTCAAATAACGAGCTTTAACACATTTTCACGATAATCGGAGTTTCGGCGAATCTTTGGTTTGTGGCACACGGCACCCCAAATGTCTTCCGTTGGTGCTCAAACTTTGCGTGGCGCTTTATCGACCCGAGGAACTTTCTATGTGATTTCGGAGAATTTTGTTCGGGACCGGAATCTAAAAACCGTGTATTTATACACTTCAATTTCGGCCGTTGGAAGGTCGTACGGGACCTGTTTCTTTTTCTCCTGTTTTTCAATCACGCGTCCGAGCTCATTTCAGGAATCAACCTCTTCGATTTCGGGAATCAACTTGTTCGATTTGACCTCAAATAACGAGCTTTAACACATTTTCACGATAATCGAGTTTGAATCTTTGGTTTGTGGCACACGGCACCCCAAATGTCTTCCGTTGGTGCTCAAACTTTGCGTGCCGCTTTATCTTTATCGTGGAACTTTCTATGTGATTTAGGAGAATTTTGTTCGGGACCGGAATCCGGAAAATCGTGTATTATACACTTCAATTTCGGCCGTTCGGAAGGTAAACCAGGACCTGTTTCTTTTTCTGTTTTTCAATCACGCGTCGAGCTCATTTCAAGAATCAACCTGTTCGATTTCAGGAATCAACATGTTCGATTTGAGCCTCAAATAACGAGCTTTAACACATTTTCACGATAATCAGGAGTTTCGGTGAATCTTTGGTTTGTGCACACCGGCACCCCCAAATGTCTTCCGTTGGTGCTCAAACTTTGCGTGGCCGCTTTATCGACCCGAGGAACTTTCTATGTGATTTTCGGAGAATTTTGTTCGGGACCGGAATCGAAAAACAGTGTGTATTATACACTTCAATTTCACCCGTTCGGAAGGTCGTCGCAGGACCTGTTTCTTTTTCTCCCTATTTCAATCACGCGTCCGAGCTCATTTCGGGAATCAACCTATTCGATTTCAGGAATCAACCTCTTCGATTTTAGCCTCAAATAACGAGCTTTAACACATTTTTCACGATAATCCGAGTTTCGGCGAATGTTGGTTTGTAGCACACTGGCACCCCAAATGTCTTCCGTTGGTGCTCAAACTTTGCGTGGCCGCTTTATCTGACCGAGGAACTTTCTATGTGATTTCCGGAGAATTTTGTTAGGGACCCGGAATCGAAAAACCGTGTATTTATACACTTCAATTTCGGCCGTTCGGAAGGTCGTCTAGGACCTGTTTCTTTTTCCCTGTTTTTCAATCACGCGTTCGAGCTCATTTCAGGAATCAACTTGTTCGATTTCGGAATCAACCTGTTCGATTTCAGCCTCAAATAACGAGCTTTAACACATTTTCACGATAATCAGAGTTTCGGCGAATCTTTGGTTTGTGGCACACCGGCACCCCAAATGTCTTCCGTTGGTGCTCAAACTTTGCGTGGCGCTTTATCGACCCGAGGAATTTTCTATGTGATTTCGGAGAATTTTGTCCGGGACCCGGAATCCGAAAAACCGTGTATTATACACTTCAATTTCTGCCGTTCGGAAGGTCGTACAGGACCCTGTTTCTTTTTCTCCCTGTTTTTCAATCACGCTCGAATCGAGCTCATTTCAGGAATCAACTTCTGTTCGATTTGACCTCAAATAACGAGCTTTAACACATTTTCACGATAATCGGAGTTTCGGCGAATGTTGGTTTGTAGCTGCATGGCACCCACTCCCAAATGTCTTCCGTTGGTGCTCAAATTTTGCGTGGTCGCTTTATCGACCGGGAACTTTCTATGTGATTTTCGGAGAATTTTGTTCGGGACCCGGAATCCAGAAAAACGTGTATTATACACTTCAATTTCGGCCGTTCGGAAGGTCGTACGGGACCCTGTTTCTTTTTCTCCTTGTTTTTCAATCACGCGTCGGCTCATTTCAGGAATCAACCTGTTCGATTTGCCTCAAATAACGAGCTTTAACATATTTTCACGATAATCAGGAGTTTCGGCGAATCTTTGGTTTGTGGCACACCGGCACCCCCAAATGTCTTCCGTTGGTGCTCAAACTTTGCGTGGCCGCTTTATCTGACCCGAGAAACTTTCTATGTGATTTCCGGAGAATTTTGTTCCGGGACCCCGGAATCCCGAAAAACCGTGTTTTATACACTTCAATTTCAGCCGTTCGGAAGGTCGTACCGGACCCTGTTTCTTTTTCTCCCTGTTTTTCAATCACGCGTCCGAGCTCATTTTAGGAATCAACCTGTTCGATTTCAGGAATCAACCTATTCGATTTCAGCCTCAAATAACGAGCTTTAACACATTTTTCACGATAATCAGAGTTTCGGCGAATCTTTGGTTTGGCACCGGCACCCCAAATGTCTTACGTTGGTGCTCAAACTTTGCGTGGCCGCTTTATCGACCCGAGGAACTTTCTATGTGATTTTCGGAGAATTTTATTAGGACCCGGAATCCCGAAAAAGCGTGTATTATACACTTCAATTTCAGCCGTTCGGAAGGTCGTGCCGGACCATGTTTCTTTTTCTCCCTTTTTTCAATCACGCGTCCGAGCTCATTTCAGGAATCAATTTCGATTTCAGCTCTCAAATAACGAGCTTTAACACATTTTCACGATAATCAGGAGTTTCGGTGAATCTTTGGTTTGTGGCACACCGGCACCCTAAAATGTCTTCCATTGGTGCTCAAACTTTGCGTGGCGCTTTATCGACCGGGAACTTTCTATGTGATTTCCGGAGAATTTTGTTCGGGACCGGAATCCCAAAAAGCAGTTTATTATACACTTCAATTTTAGCCGTTCGGAAGGTCGTACCGGACCTTGTTTCTTTTTTCCCTGTTTTTCAATCACGCGTCCGAGCTCATTTCAGGAATCAACTGTTCGATTCGGGAATCAACTTTGTTCGATTTCAACCTCAAATAACGAGCTTTAACACATTTTCACGATAATCCGAGTTTCGGCGAATCTTTGGTTTGTGGTACCGGCACCCCAAATGTCTTCCGTTGGTGCTCAAACTTTGCGTGGCGCTTTATATGACCGAGGAACTTTCTATGTGATTTAGGAGAATTTTGTTCGGGACCGGAATCCGAAAAAGCCGTGTATTATACACTTCAGTTTCAGCCGTTCGGAAGGTCGTATAGGACTCGTTTTCTTTTTCTCCCTATTTTCAATCATGCGTCCGACCTCATTTCAGGAATCAACCTGTTCGATTTCAGGAATCAACCTGTTCGATTTCGGCCTCAAATAACGAGCTTTAACACATTTTCACGATAATCGGAGTTTCGGCGAATCTTTGGTTTGTGGCACACCGGCACCCCTAAAATGTCTTCCATTGGTGCTCAAACTTTGCGTGGCCGCTTTATCTGACCCGGGGAACTTTCTATGTGATTTCCGGAGAATTTTGTTCCAGGACCCGGAATCCCGAAAAACCGTGTATTATACACTTCAATTTCAGCCGTTCGGAAGGTCGTACCGGGCCCTGTTTCTTTTTCTCCCTTTTTTCAATCACGCGTCCGAGCTCATTTTAGGAATCAACCTGTTCGATTTCAGGAATCAACCTTTGTTCGATTTCGGCCTCAAATAACGAGCTTTAACACATTTTTCACGATAATTCGAGTTTCGGCGAATCTTTGGTTTGTGGCACACGGGCACCCCCAAATGTCTTCCGTTGGTGCTCAAACTTTGCGTGGCCGCTTTATCTGACCCGAGGAACTTTCTATGTGATTTCCGGAGAATTTTGTTCGGGACCCTGGAATCCCGAAAAACCGTGTATTATACACTTCAATTTCAGCCGTTCGGAAGGTCGTGCGGACCTGTTTCTTTTTCTCCTGTTTTTCAATCACGCGTCCGAGCTCATTTCAGGAATCAACCTGTTCGATTTCGGGAATCAACTTGTTCGATTTCAGCCTCAAATAACGAGCTTTAACACATTTTCACGATAATCGGAGTTTCGGCGAATCTTTGGTTTGTGGCACACCGGCACCCCAAATGTCTTCGTTGGTGCTCAAACTTTGCGTGGCCGCTTTATCTGACCTGAGGAACTTTCTATGTGATTTCCGGACGGAGAATTTTGTTAAAGGGACCCGGAATCCGAAAAACCGTGTATTATACACTTCAATTTGAGCCGTTCGGAAGGTCGTCTGGGACCTGTTTCTTTTTCTCCATTGTTTTTCAATCACGCGTCCGAGCTCATTTCGGGAATCAACCTGTTCGATTTCGGGAATCAACCTGTTCGATTTAAGCCTCAAATAACGAGCTTTAACACATTTTCACGATAATCAGAGTTTCGGCGAATCTTTGGTTTGTGGCACACCGGCACCCCAAATGTCTTCCGTTGGTGCTCAAACTTTGCGTGGCCGCTTTATGACCCGACAAACTTTCTATGTGATTTAGGAGAATTTTGTTCAGGGACCTCGGAATCCGAAAAACCGTGTATTATACACTTCAATTTCGGCCGTTCGGAAGGTCGTACCGGACCCTGTTTCTTTTTCTCCCTGTTTTTCAATCACGCGTCCGAGCTCATTTGGGATCAGTTTTGTTCGATTTCAGGAATCAACCTGTTCGATTTCGGCCTCAAATAACGAGCTTTAACACATTTTCACGATAATCGGAGTTTCGGCGAATCTTTGGTTTTGGCACACCGGCACCCCCAAATGTCTTCCGTTGGTGCTCAAACTTTGCGTGGCCGCTTTATCGACCGAGAGGAACTTTCTATGTGATTTCCGGAGAATTTTGTTCCGGGACCCCGGAATCCCGAAAAACCGTGTATTATACACTTCAATTTCAGCCGTTCGGAAGGTCGTACCGAACCCTGTTTCTTTTTCTCCCTGTTTTTCAATAACGCGTTCGAGCTCATTTCAGGAATCAACTTATTCGATTTCAGGAATCAACCTATTCGATTTCAGCCTCAAATAACGAGCTTTAACACATTTTTCACGATAATCAGGAGTTTCGGCGAATCTTTGGTTTGTGGCACACCGGCACCCCAAATGTCTTCCGTTGGTGCTCAAACTTTGCGTGGCCGCTTTATCAGACCCGAGGAACTTTCTATGTGATTTCCGGAGAATTTTGTTCGGGACCGGAATCAGAAAAAGTGTATTATACACTTCAATTTGGCCGTTCGGAAGGTCGTACCGGACCTGTTTCTTTTTCTCCTGTTTTTCAATCACGCGTCCGAGCTCATTTCAGGAATCAACTGTTCGATTTCGAATTTGTTCGATTTGTCAAATAACGAGCTTTAACACATTTTTCACGATAATCAGGAGTTTCGGCGAATCTTTGGTTTGTGGCACCGGCACCCCCAAATGTCTTCCGTTGGTGCTCAAACTTTGCGTGGCGCTTTATCGACCGGAGGAACTTTCTATGTGATTTCCGGAGAATTTTGTTCAGGGACCCGGAATCTCGGAAAACCGTGTATTATACACTTCAATTTCAGCCGTTCGGAAGGTCGTACAGGACCCTGTTTCTTTTTCTCCCTATTTTCAATCACGCATCCGAGCTCATTTCAGGAATCAACCTGTTCGATTTCAGGAATCTACTTGTTCAATTTCAGCCTCAAATAACGAGCTTTAACACATTTTCACGATAATCAGAGTTTCGGCGAATCTTTGTTTTGCACAGCCGGCACCCCAAATGTCTTCCGTTGGTGCTCAAACTTTGCGTGGCCGCTTTATCTAACCCGTGGAACTTTCTATGTGATTTCCGGAGAATTTTGTTCCGGGACCCCGGAATCCCGAAAAACCGTGTATTATACACTTCAATTTCAGCCGTTCGGAAGGTCGTACCGGACCCTGTTTCATTTTCCCCTGTTTTTCAATCACGCGTCCTAGCTCATTTCAAGAATCAACTGTTCGATTTGGGAATCAACCTGTTCGATTTGCCTCAAATAACGAGCTTTAACACATTTTCACGATAATCAGAGTTTCGGCGAATGTTGGTTTGTGGCACACCGGCACCCCAAATGTCTTCCGTTGGTGCTCAAACTTTGCGTGGCCGCTTTATCAGACCCGAGGAACTTTCTATGTGATTTCCGGAGAATTTTGTTCGGGACCGGAATCCGCCGTGTATTATACACTTCAATTTCACCATTCGGAAGGTAAATGGGACCCTGTTTCTTTTTCTCCTGTTTTTCAATCACGCGTCCGAGCTCATTTCAGGAATCAACCTATTCGAAGGAATCTTTGTTCGATTTGACCTCAAATAACGAGCTTTAACACATTTTTACGATAATCAGGAGTTTCGGCGAATCTTTGGTTTGTGGCACACCGGCACCCCAAAATGTCTTCCGTTGGTGCTCAAACTTTGCGTGGCCGCTTTATCGACCGGGAACTTTCTATGTGATTTAGGAGAATTTTGTTCCGGGACCCGGAATCCGAAAAAGCAGTGTATTATACACTTCAATTTCGGTAGTTCGGAAGGTCGTACTGCAGGACCCTGTTTCTTTTTCTCCTATTTTCAATCACGCGTCCGAGCTCATTTCAGGAATCAACTTTGTTCGATTTCGGAATCAACTGTTCGATTTGACCTCAAATAACGAGCTTTAACACATTTTCACGATAATCAGGAGTTTGGCGAATCTTTGGTTTGTGGCACACCGGCACCCCCAAATGTCTTCCGTTGGTGCTCAAACTTTGCGTGGCCGCTTTATATGACCGGAGGAACTTTCTATGTGATTTCCGGAGAATTTTGTTCCGGGACCGGAATCCCGAAAAACCGTGTATTATACACTTCAATTTGGCCGTTCGGAAGGTCGTATAGGACTGTTTCTTTTTCTCCCTATTTTCAATCACGCGTCCGAGCTCATTTTAGGAATCAACTTTGTTCGATTTCGGGAATCAACTTTGTTCGTTTTCGGCCTCAAATAACGAGCTTTAACACATTTTTCACGATAATCGAGTTTGGCGAATCTTTGTTTTGTGGCACACCGGCACCCCAAATGTCTTCCGTTGGTGCTCAAACTTTGCGTGGCCGCTTTATCTGACCCGTGGAACTTTCTATGTGATTTCGGAGAATTTTATTCGGGACCGGAATCCGAAAAAAGTGTATTATACATTTCAATTTCGGCCGTTCGGAAGGTCGTACCGGACCCTGTTTCTTTTTCTCCTGTTTTTCAATCACGCGTCGAGCTCAGGAATCAACGTGTTCGATTTCAGGAATCAACTTTGTTCGATTTCGACCTCAAATAACGAGCTTTAACACATTTTTCACGATAATCAGGAGTTTCGGCGAATCTTTGGTTTGTGGCACACCGGCACCCCCAAATGTCTTCCGTTGGTGCTCAAACTTTGCGTGGCCGCTTTATCGACCGACAAACTTTCTATGTGATTTCGGAGAATTTTGTTCAGGGACCTCGGAATCGAAAAAAGTGTATTATACACTTCAATTCGGCCGTTCGGAAGGTCGTACCGGACCCTATTTCTTTTTCTCCTGTTTTTCAATCACGCGTCCGAGCTCATTTCAGGAATCAACTGTTCGATTTGACCTCAAATAACGAGCTTTAACACATTTTCACGATAATCCGAGTTTCGGTGAATCTTTGGTTTGTGGCACACCGGCACCCCCAAATGTCTTCCATTGGTGCTCAAACTTTGCGTGGCGCTTTATCGACCCGGGAACTTTCTATGTGATTTCCGGAGAATTTTGTTCCGGACCCGGAATCCCGAAAAACCGTGTATTATACACTTCAATTTCAGCCGTTCGGAAGGGTCGTACGGGACCTGTTTCTTTTTCTCCCTATTTTCAATCACGCGTCCGAGCTCATTTCAGGAATCAACTTTGTTCGATTTCAGGAATCAACTTTGTTCGATTTGACCTCAAATAACGAGCTTTAACACATTTTCACGATAATCAGAGTTTCGGCGAATCTTGGTTTTGTGGCACACCGGCACCCCAAATGTCTTCCGTTGGTGCTCAAACTTTGCATGGCCACTTTATCTGACCTGAGGAACTTCCTATGTGATTTCCGGAGAATTTTGTTAGGGACCGGAATCCCAGAAAAACCGTGTATTATACACTTCAATTTGGCCGTTCGGAAGGTCGTACTAGGACCTGTTTCTTTTTCTCCATGTTTTTCAATAACGCGTCGAGCTCATTTTAGGAATCAACTTATTCGATTTCAGAATCAATCCTTTGTTCGATTTGGTCTCAAATAACGAGCTTTAACACATTTTCCCGATAATCCGAGTTTCGGCGAATGCTGGTTTGTGGCACACCGGCACCCCCAAATGTCTTCCGTTGGTGCTCAAACTTTGCGTGGCCGCTTTATCTAACCCGACAAACTTTCTATGTGATTTCCGGAGAATTTTGTTCGGTGACCCCGGAATCCCGAAAAACCGTGTATTATACACTTCAATTTGGCCGTTCGGAAGGTCGTACGGGACCTGTTTCTTTTTCTCCTATCTTCAATCACGCGTCCGAGCTCATTTCGGGAATCAACCTATTCGATTTCAGGAATCAACCTGTTCGATTTCGGCCTCAAATAACGAACTTTAACAAATTTTCACGATAATCCGAGTTTCGTTGAATGTTGGTTTGTGGCACACCGGCACCCCAAATGTCTTCCGTTGGTGCTCAAACTTTGCGTGGCCACTTTATCTGACCCGAGGAACTTTCTATGTGATTTCGGAGAATTTTGTTCGGGACCGGAATCGAAAAAACCGTGTATTATACACTTCAATTTCGGCCGTTCGGAAGGTAAATGGGACCCTATTTCTTTTTCTCCTGTTTTTCAATCACGCGTCGAGATCATTTCGGGAATCAACATTGATTTCGATTTCGATTTTGACCTCAAATAACGAGCTTTAACACATTTTTCACGATAATCAGGAGTTTGGCGAATGCTTTAGTTTGTGGCACCGGCACCCCCAAAATGTCTTCCATTGGTGCTCAAACTTTGCGTGGCTGCTTTATCGACTTGGGAATTTTCTATGTGATTTAGGAGAATTTGTTCGGGACCGGAATCCAGAAAAACCGTGTATTATACACTTCAATTTCGGTAGTTCGGAAGGTCGTCAGGGACCCTGTTTCTTTTTCTCCTATTTTCAATCACGCGTCCGAACTCATTTCGGGAATCAACTGTTCGATTTGGGAATCGATTTCGGAATCAACCTGTTCGATTTCAGCCTCAAATAACGAGCTTTAACACATTTTTCACGATAATCCGAGTTTCGGCGAATGCTGGTTTGTGGCACACCGGCACCCCCAAATGTCTTCTGTTGGTGCTCAAACTTTGCGTGGCCGCTTTATATGGCCCGAGGAACTTTCTATGTGATTTCCGGAGAATTTTGTTCCGGGACCCCGGAATCCCGAAAAACCGTGTATTATACACTTCAGTTTCAGCCGTTCGGAAGGTCGTATAGGACTCGTTTCTTTTTCTCCCTATTTTCAATCACGCGTCCGAGCTCATTTCAGGAATCAACCTGTTCGATTTCAGGAATCAACCTCTTCGATTTCAGCCTCAAATAACGAGATTTAACATATTTTTCACGATAATCCGAGTTTCGGCGAATGCTGGTTTGTGGCACACCGGCACTCCCAAATGTCTTCCGTTGGTGCTCAAACTTTGCGTGGCCGCTTTATCTGACACGAGAAACTTTCTATGTGAATTCCGGAGAATTTTGTTCCGGGACCTCGGAATCCCGAAAAACCGTGTATTATACACTTCAATTTCAGCCGTTCGGAAGGTCGTACCGGACCCTGTTTCTTTTTCTCCCTGTTTTTCAATCACGCGTCCGAGCTTATTTCAGGAATCAACCTGTTCGATTTCAGGAACAACCTGTTCGATTTAAGCCTCAAATAACGAGCTTTAACACGTTTTTCACGATGATCCGAGTTTCGGCGAGTGCTGGTTTGTGGCACACCGGCACCCCCAAATGTCTTCCGTTGGTGCTCAAACTTTGCGTGGCCGCTTTATCTGTCCCGACAAACTTTCTATGTGATTTCCGGAGAATTTTGTTCCGGGACCTCGGAATCCCGAAAAACCGTGTATTATACACTTCAATTTCAGCCGTTCGGAAGGTCGTAGAGGACCCTGTTTCTTTTTCTCCCTATCTTCAATCACGCGTCCGAGCTCATTTCAGGAATCAACCTATTCGATTTCAGGAATCAACCTCTTCGATTTCAGCCTCAAATAACGAACTTTAACAAATTTTTCACGATAATCCGAGTTTCGGTGAATGTTGGTTTGTGGCACACCGGCACCCCCAAATGTCTTCCGTTGGTGCTCAAACTTTGCGTGGCCACTTTATCTGATCCGAGGAACTTTCTATGTGATTTCCGGAGAATTTTGTTCCGGGACCCCGGAATCCCGAAAAACCGTGTATAATACACTTCAATTTCAGCCGTTCGGAAGGTCGTACCGGACCCTGTTTCTTTTTCTCCCTGTTTTCAATCACGCGTCCGAGATAATTTCAGGAATCAACCTGTTCGATTTCAGCCTCAAATAACGAGCTTTAACACATTTTTCACGATAATTCGAGTTTCGGCGAATGCTGTTTTGTGGCACACCGGCACCCCCAAATGTCTTCCATTGGTGCTCAAACTTTGCGTGGCCGCTTTATCTGACCAGAGGAACTTTCTATGTGATTTCCGGAGAATTTTGTTCGGGACCGGAATCCCGAAAAACCGTGTATTATACACTTCAATTTCAGCCGTTCGGAAGGTCGTACCGAACCCTGTTTCTTTTTCTCCCTGTTTTTCAATAACGCGTTCGAGCTCATTTTAGAAATCAACTTATTCGATTTCAGGAATCAACCTATTCGATTTCAGTCTCAAATAACGAGCTTTAACACATTTTTCATGATAATCCGAGTTTCGGCGAATGCTGGTTTGTGGCACACCGGCACCTCCAAGTGTCTTCCGTTGGTGCTCAAACTTTGCGTGGCCGCTTTATCTGACCTGAGGAACTTTCTATGTGATTTCCGGAGAATTTTGTTCCGGGACCCCGGAATCCCGAAAAACCGTGTATAATACACTTCAATTTCAGCCGTTCGGAAGGTCGTACCGGACCCTGTTTCTTTTTCTCCCTGTTTTTCAATCACGCGTCCGAGATCATTTCAGGAATCAACCTGTTCGATTTCAGTGTCAAATAACGAGCTTTAACACATTTTTCACGATAATCCGAGTTTCGGCGAATGCTGGTTTGTGGCACACCGGCACCTCCAAATGTCTTCCGTTGGTGCTCAAACTTTGCGTGGCGCTTTATCGACCGAGGAACTTTCTATGTGATTCCGGAGAAATTTTGTTCGGGACCGGAATCTAGAAAAACCGTGTATTATAATACACTTCAATTTCAGCCGTTCGGAAGGTCGTACAAGACCCTGTTTCTTTTTCTCCCTATTTTCAATCACCCATCCGAGCTCATTTCAGGAATCAACCTGTTCGATTTCAGGAATCTACTTGTTCAATTTCAGCCTCAAATAACGAGCTTTAACACATTTTTCACGATAATCCGAGTTTCGGCGAATGCTGTTTTGTGGCACACCGGCACCCCAAATGGCTTATATAGTGCTCAAACTTTGCGTGGCCGCTTTATCTAACCCGTGGAACTTTCTATGTGATTTCCGAAGAATTTTGTTCCGGGACCCCGGAATCCCGAAAAACCGTGTATTATACACTTCAATTTCAGCCGTTCGGAAGGTCGTACCGGACCCTGTTTCTTTTTCTCCCTGTTTTTCAATCACGCGTCCTAGCTCATTTCAAGAATCAACCTATTCGATTTCAGGAATCAACCTGTTCGATTTCAGCCTCAAATAACGAGCTTTAACACAGTTTTCACGATAATCCGAGTTTCGGCGAGATCTTTGGTTTGTGGCACACCGGCACCCCAAATGTCTTCCGTTGGTGCTCAAACTTTGCGTGGCCGCTTTATCTGACCCGAGAAACTTTCTATGTGATTTAGGAGAATTTTGTTCGGGACCGGAATCCGAAAAACCGTGTATTATACACTTCAATTTCAGCCGTTCGGAAGGTCGTACAGGACCCTGTTTCTTTTTCTCCCTATCTTCAATCACGCGTCCGAGCTCATTTCAGGAACCAACCTATTCGATTTCAGGAATCAACCTGTTCGATTTCAGCCTCAAATAACGAGCTTTAACACATTTTTTACGATAATCCGAGTTTCGGCGAATGCTGGTTTGTGGTACACCGGCACCCCCAAAATGTCTTCCATTGGTGCTCAAACTTTGCGTGGCTGCTGTATCTGACCCGGGGAATTTTCTATGTGATTTCCGGAGAATTATGTTCCGGGACCCCGGAATCCCGAAAAACCGTGTATTATACACTTCAATTTCAGCCGTTCGGAAGGTCGTACAGGACCCTGTTTCTTTTTCTCCCTATTTTCAATCACGCGTCCGAACTCATTTCAGGAATCAACCTGTTCGATTTCAGGAATCAACCTGTTCGATTTCAGCCTCAAATAACGAGTTTTAACACATTTTTCACGATAATCCGAGTTTCGGCGAATGCTGGTTTGTGGCACACCGGCACCCCCAAATGTCTTCGTTGGTGCTCAAACTTTGCGTGGCCGCTTTATCTGACCCGGGAACTTTCTATGTGATTTCCGGAGAATTTTGTTCCGGGACCGGAATCCGCCGTGTATTATACACTTCGATTTCGGCCGTTCGGAAGGTCGTATAGGACTCGTTTCTTTTTCTCCCTATTTTCAATCACGCGTCCGAGCTCATTTTAGGAATCAACTTTGTTCGATTTCGGGAATCAACTTTGTTCGTTTTCGGCCTCAAATAACGAGCTTTAACACATTTTTCACGATAATCCGAGTTTTGGCGAATCTTTGTTTTGTGGCACACCGGCACCCCAAATGTCTTACGTTGGTGCTCAAACTTTGCGTGGCCGCTTTATCTGACCCGTGGAACTTTCTATGTGATTTCCGGAGAATTTTATTCAGGGACCCGGAATCCGAAAAAACCGTGTATTATACATTTCAATTTCGGCCGTTCGGAAGGTCGTACCGGACCCTGTTTCTTTTTCTCCTGTTTTTCAATCACGCGTCCGAGCTTATTTCAGGAATCAACGTGTTCGATTTCGGGAATCAACTTTGTTCGATTTCGACCTCAAATAACGAGCTTTAACACATTTTCCCGATAATCGAGTTTCGGCGAATCTTTGGTTTGTGGCACACCGCCACCCCCAAAGGTCTTCCGTTGATGCTCAAACTTTGCGTGGCCGCTTTATCTAACCCGAGGAAGTTTCTATGTGATTTCCGGAGAATTTTGTTCGGGACCGAATCCGAAAAACCGTGTATTTATACACTTCAATTTCGGACCGTTCGAAAGGTCGTACCGGACCTGTTTCTTTTTCTCCTGTTTTTCAATCACGCGTCCGAGCTTATTTCGGGAATCAACCTGTTCGATTTCGGGAACAAACTTTGTTCGATTTGACCTCAAATAACGAGCTTTAACACGTTTTCACGATAATCGAGTTTCGGAGTCTTTGGTTTGTGGCACACCGGCACCCCAAATGTCTTCCGTTGGTGCTCAAACTTTGCGTGGCCGCTTTATCTGACCCGACAAACTTTCTATGTGATTTCCGGAGAATTTTGTTCCGGGACCTCGGAATCCCGAAAAACCGTGTATTATACACTTCAATTTCAGCCGTTCGGAAGGTCGTACCTGACCCTATTTCTTTTTCTCCCTGTTTTTCAATCACGCGTCCGAGATCATTTCAGGAATTAACTTATTCGATTTCAGGAATCAACCTGTTCGATTTCAGTCTCAAATAACGAGCTTTAACACATTTTTCACGATAATCCGAGTTTCGGCGAATGCTGGTTTGTGGCACACCGGCACCCCCAAATGTCTTCCGTTGGTGCTCAAACTTTGCGTGGCCGCTTTATCTAACCCGACAAACTTTCTATGTGATTTCCGGAGAATTTTGTTCCGGGACCTCGGAATCCCGAAAAACCGTGTATTATACACTTCAATTTCAGCCGTTCGGAAAGTCGTACAGGACCCTGTTTCTTTTTCTCCCTATCTTCAATCACGCGTCCGAGCTCATTTCAGGAATCAACCTATTCGATTTCAGGAATCAACCTCTTCGATTTCAGCCTCAAATAACGAACTTTAACAAATTTTTCACGATAATCCGAGTTTCGTTGAATGTTGGTTTGTGGCACACCGGCACCCACAAATGTCTTCCGTTGGTGCTCAAACTTTGCGTGGCCACTTTATCTGACTCGAGGAACTTTCTATGTGATTTCCGGAGAATTTTGTTAGGGACAGGAATCCAGAAAAACCGTGTATTATACACTTCAATTTCGGCCGTTCGGAAGGTCGTACGGACCCTATTTTTTTTCTCCCTGTTTTTCAATCACGCGTCCGAGCTCATTTCAAGAATCAACTTTGTTCGATTTGCCTCAAATAACGAGCTTTAACACATTTTCACGATAATCAGAGTTTCGGCGAATGCTAGTTTGTGGCACACCGGCACCCCAAAATGTCTTCCATTGGTGCTCAAACTTTGCGTGGCTGCTTTATCGACCGGGGAATTTTCTATGTGATTTCCGGAGAATTATGTTCGGGACCCGGAATCCGAAAAACCGTGTATTATACACTTCAATTTCAGCCGTTCGGAAGGTAAATACAGGACCCTGTTTCTTTTTCTCCCTATTTTCAATCACGCGTCCGAACTCATTTGAGCTTTGTTCGATTTCGGGAATCAACTGTTCGATTTTAGGAATCAAACTTTGTTCGATTTGACCTCAAATAACGAGCTTTAACACATTTTTCACGATAATCGAGTTTCGCGAATCTTTGGTTTGTGGCACACCGGCACCCCAAATGTCTTCCGTTGGTGCTCAAACTTTGCGTGGCCGCTTTATATGACCCGAGGAACTTTCTATGTGATTTCGGAGAATTTTGTTCGGGACCGGAATCCGAAAAGCCGTGTATTATACACTTCAATTTCGGCCGTTCGGAAGGTCGTATAGGACTCGTTTCTTTTTCTCCCTATTTTCAATCACGCGTCCGAGCTCATTTCAGGAATCAACTGTTCGATTTCAGGAATCAACCTGTTCGATTTCGGCCTCAAATAACGAGATTTAACACATTTTTCACGATAATCAGAGTTTCGGCGAATCTTTGGTTTGTGGCACACCGGCACTCCCAAATGTCTTCCGTTGGTGCTCAAACTTTCCGTGGCCGCTTTATCTGACACGAGAAACTTTCTATGTGAATTCCGGAGAATTTTGTTCGGGACCGGAATCGAAAAAACCGTGTATTATACACTTCAATTTCAACCGTTCGGAAGGTCGTACCGGACCCTGTTTCTTTTTCTCCTAGTTTTTCAATCACGCGTCCGAGCTCATTTCAGGAATCAACCTGTTCGATTTCAGGAATCAACCTGTTCGTTTTCAGCCTCAAATAACGAGCTTTAACACATTTTTCACGATAATTCGAGTTTTGGCGAATCTTTGTTTTGTGGCACACGGCACCCCCAAATGTCTTACGTTGGTGCTCAAACTTTGCGTGGCCGCTTTATCGACCGTGGAACTATCTATGTGATTTCCGGAGAATTTTATTCCGGGACCGGAATCCGAAAACCGTGTATTATACATTTCAATTTCGGCCGTTCGGAAGGTAAACCGGACCCTGTTTCTTTTTCTCCTGTTTTTCAATCACGCGTCCGAGCTTATTTCAGGAATCAACTTGTTCGATTTCAGGAATCAACCTGTTCGATTTCAGCCTCAAATAACGAGCTTTAACACATTTTTCCCGATAATCTGAGTTTCGGCGAATGCTGGTTTGTGGCACACCGCCACCCCCAAAGGTCTTCCGTTGATGCTCAAACTTTGCGTGACCGCTTTATCTAACACGAGGAAGTTTCTATGTGATTTCCGGAGAATTTTGTTCCGGGACCCCGAAAAACCGTGTATTATACACTTCAATTTCAGCCGTTCGAAAGGTCGTACCGGACCCTGTTTCTTTTTCTCCCTGTTTTTCAATCACGCGTCCGAGCTTATTTTAGGAATCAACCTGTTCAATTTCAGGAACAACCTGTTCGATTTCAGCCTCAAATAACGAGCTTTAACACATTTTTCACGATAATCCGAGTTTCGCCGAATGCTGTTTTGTGGCACACCGGCACCCCCAAATGTCTTCCGTTGGTGCTCAAACTTTGCATGGCCACTTTATCTGACCCGAGGAACTTTCTATGTGATTTCCGGAGAATTTTGTTCCGGGACCCCGGAATCCGAAAAGCCGTGTATTATACACTTCAATTTCGGCCGTTCGGAAGGTCGTACCGAACCTGTTTCTTTTCTCCTGTTTTTCAATAACGCGTTCGAGCTCATTTTAGGAATCAACCTATTCGATTTCAGGAATCAACCTCTTCGATTTCAGCCTCAAATAACGAACTTTAACAAATTTTTCACGATAATCCGAGTTTCGTTGAATGTTGGTTTGTGGCACACCGGCACCCCCAAATGTCTTCCGTTGGTGCTCAAACTTTGCGTGGCCACTTTATCTGACTCGAGGAACTTACTATGTGATTTCCGGAGAATTTTTTAGGGACCGGAATCCCAGAAAAAGTGTATTATACACTTCAATTTCGGCCGTTCGGAAGGTAAACCGGACCCTATTTCTTTTTCTCCTGTTTTCAATCACGCGCGAGATCATTTCAGGAATCATTTCGGGAATCAACTTTGTTCGATTTCAACCTCAAATAACGAGCTTTAACACATTTTTACGATAATCAGGAGTTTGGCGAATGCTAGTTTGTGGCACACCGACACCCCCAAAATGTCTTCCATTGATGCTCAAACTTTGCGTGGCTGCTTTATCTGACCCGGGGAATTTTCTATGTGATTTCCGGAGAATTATGTTCGGGACCCGGAATCCGAAAAACCGTGTATTATACACTTCAATTTCGGCCGTTCGGAAGGTCGTACGGGACCCTGTTTCTTTTTCTCCTATTTTCAATTCGAACTCATTTCGGAATCAACTTTGTTCGATTTCAGGAATCAACCTGTTCGATTTCGGGAATCAACTTTGTTCGATTTCGGACCTCAAATAACGAGCTTTAACACATTTTCACGATAATCAGGAGTTTCGACGAATCTTTGGTTTGTGGCACACGGCACCCCCAAATGTCTTCCGTTGGTGCTCAAACTTTGCGTGGCCGCTTTATATGACCGGGTAACTTTCTATGTGATTTCCGGAGAATTTTGTTCCGGGACCGGAATCCAGCCGTGTATTATACACTTCAATCGTGTTTGACCGTTCGGAAGGTCGTATAGGACTCGTTTCTTTTTCTCCCTATTTTCAATCACGCGTCCGAGCTCATTTCAGGAATCAACTTTGTTCGATTTCGGGAATCAACCTCTTCGATTTCGACCTCAAATAACGAGATTTTACATATTTTTCACGATAATCCGAGTTTCGGCGAATGTTGGTTTGTGGCACACCGGCACTCCCAAATGTCTTCCGTTGGTGCTCAAACTTTGCGTGGCCGCTTTATCGACACGAGAAACTTTCTATGTGATTCCGGAGAATTTTGTTCGGGACCGGAATCGAAAAACCGTGTATTATACACTTCAATTTCAACCGTTCGGAAGGTCGTACATGACCCTGTTTCTTTTTCTCCCTATTTTCAATCACGCGTCCGAGCTCATTTTAGGAATCAACTTGTTCGATTTCAGGAATCAACTTTGTTCGTTTCGGCCTCAAATAACGAGCTTTAACACATTTTCACGATAATCCGAGTTTTGGCGAATCTTTGTTTTGTGGCACACCGGCACCCCCAAATGGCTTACGTTAGTGCTCAAACTTTGCGTGGCGCTTTATCGACCCGTGGAACTATCTATGTGATTTCCGGAGAATTTTATTCCGGGACCTCGGAATCACGAAAAACCGTGTATTATACACTTCAATTTCGACCGTTCGGAAGGTCGTACGGGACCTGTTTCTTTTTCTCCCTATCTCCAATCACGCGTCCGAGCTCATTTCAGGAATCAACCTATTCGATTTCGGGGAATCAACCTCTTCGATTTCAGCCTCAAATAACGAACTTTAACAAATTTTCACGATAATCCGAGTTTCGGTGAATGTTGGTTTGTGGCACACCGGCACCCCCAAATGTCTTCCGTTGGTGCTCAAACTTTCCGTGGCCACTTTATCTGACTCGAGGAACTTTCTATGTGATTTAGGAGAATTTTTTGTTCGGGACCGAAATCCCGAAAAACCGTGTATTACACTTCAATTTCGGCCGTTCGAAAGGTAAATAGGACCTATTTCTTTTTCTCCTGTTTTTCAATCACGCGCCGAGATCATTTGGGAATCAACTGTTCAATTTCGACCTCAAATAACGAGCTTTAACACATTTTCACGATAATCCGAGTTTCGGTGAATCTTTGGTTTGTGGCACACCGGCACCCCAAAATGTCTTCCATTGGTGCTCAAACTTTGCGTGGCCACTTTATCGACCGGGGAACTTTCTATGTGATTTAGGAGAATTTTGTTCGGGACCCCGGAATCTGAAAAAAGTGTATTATACACTTGATTTCGGCCGTTCGGAAGGTCGTACGGGACCTGTTTCTTTTTCTCCTATTTTCAATCACGCGTCGAGCTTATTTCAGGAATCAACTTTCGATTTCAGGAATCAACTGTTCGATTTGACCTCAAATAACGAGCTTCAACACATTTTCACGATAATCAGGAGTTTGGCGAATCTTTGTTTGTGGCACACCGGCACCTCCAAATGTCTTCCGTTGGTGCTCAAACTTTGCGTGGCGCTTTATCTGACCCGAGGAACTTTCTATGTGATTTCGGAGAATTTTGTTCGGGACTCCAGGAATCCCGAAAAACCGTGTATTATATAATACACTTCAATTTCAGCCGTTCGGAAGGTCGTACAGGACCCTGTTTCTTTTTCTCCTTATTTTCAATCACGCATCCGAGCTCATTTCAGGAATCAACCTGTTCGATTTGGGAATCAACTTTGTTCGATTTCGGCCTCAAATAACGAGCTTTAATACATTTTCACGATAAACCGAGTTTCGGCGAATGCTGTTTTGTGGCACACCGGCAACCCCAAATGGCTTACGTTAGTGCTCAAACTATGCGTGGCCGCTTTATCTGACCCGTGGAACTTTCTATGTGAATTTCGGAGAATTTTGTTAGGGACCGGAATCCGAAAACCGTGTATTATACACTTCAATTTCGATCGTTCGGAAGGTCGTCTTGGACCTGTTTCTTTTTCCCCCTGTTTTACAATCACGCGTTCTGCTCATTTCAGGAATCAACTTGTTCGATTTGGGAATCAACATGTTCGATTTGACCTCAAATAACGAGCTTTAACACATTTTCACGAAACCCGAGTTTGGCGAATCTTTGGTTTGTGGCACACCGGCACCCACAAATGTCTTCCGTTGGTGCTCGGACTTTGCGTGGCGCTTTATCGACCCGAGGAACTTTCTATGTGATTTCCCGAGAATTTTGATCGGGATCCGGAATCCAAAAAAACCAAGTGTATTATACACTTCAATTTGTTATTCGGAAGGTCGTGCGAACCACTTTCTTTTTCTCCTTGTTTTTCAATAACGCGTTCGAGCTCATTTTAGGAATCAACTTATTCGATTTCAGGAATCAACATTCGATTTCGAGGTCTCAAATAACGAGCTTTAACACATTTTCACGATAATCGAGTTTCGCGAATCTTTGGTTTGTGGCACACCGGCACGTCCAAATGTCTTCCGTTGGTGCTCAAACTTTGCGTGGCCGCTTTATCTGACCCGAGGAACTTTCTATGTGATTTCCGGAGAATTTTGTTCCGGGACCCCGGAATCCCGAAAAACCGTGTATTATAATACACTTCAATTTCAGCCGTTCGGAAGGTCGTACAGGACCCTGTTTCTTTTTCTCCCTATTTTCAATCACGCATCCGAGCTCATTTCAGGAATCAACCTTGTGGACAAGGCCCTCGGGAAGCTAACGTCGCGGGATCCACACTAGGCATAATCGACTCGAGGTTCTTTCGAATCGAATTAAGACAAATTAGAGTCGCCACCAAGTTTTTTGGGAACTTGGAACCGTTCAAGTCAACTTTACACCTTTCATCGAAAAGCATAAAGCCAATCGACTACGAGTGATTAAAGATAAAGACTTGTACCCTATATCACTCGATTTGAATGACTCTCGTAATCCAATGGTATTTAGACGGATCCACAAACCATAGATCTTGAGTAAGGGGTGAGGGTACGTGTTAGGAAGCCCATAAGGACACCTAACCCCGCCCGTCAATAACGGCCTCTACTAAGTCAAGTGTCGGATTTCAAACAAGGTCATAACTACTACGATATGTGATATGCAAACATTGTTTTAAAACCCTAACATGTGACAACAATTTCTATGTCGTTTAATGCATGAATACTAACTTTGTCAAAGTTGTTTTAGCATGTTGGTTGATTTGAAATAAAAGATGCGCAAACACGGCTTAGGAGGAATGGGGGAGCCATTGGGATCTATCCTATTACAACCCAGGCATTTCATGCCGACACAACGAGAAATAAATTACAACTCAATCTAATTACAACAACTATCGTAATTACTTTGACTCAGATTACAATACAAACTAACAAAATACAACTTAAACTATTAAGTCTTAATAAACGAAACAAATGTAAACAAAAAAGCTAAAGCTAAGTTAGACTAATTAAAGATGTTAGCCGAATTATTAGTTAATAAACAAATTAGATTAGAATTAAACTAATTAAATTAAAATAAATAAGTACAAAGGCTTGAAATAAATTAGGTACAACTTATTAATTAAATTGAACCCAACTTATTAAAATTATTCACCAATCCATATTTATTAAAATAGGATTAGTAAACAATTAAAGAAACAAAAGAAGAAAAGAAACTAAAACTGGCAGACCCGTGCAGTGCACGGATCAGAAGTCAGACAGACCCGTGCAAGGCACGGTTTTTGTAGAAAAGCAAAGTTAATTATGTTTTAATTACGAAATCAGTAAAATAAATTACGAAAAAATTCATTAAATTAAATTTACAGATTTTGAATCATAAAAGATAATTAAAACGACTTTTAGAAAATTAGAAATAAATAAAACAAATTAAAGGTTAATTAATTACAAATTGAATTAAATAAATACGAACTAGGTTAGGTATAATTCTAAATCGTCAACGAGTGCAAATGGAAAGGTGTTAAGCACGCACTTCCATGCTAGCGAGAAAATTAGTGAAAGGGAAGATGAATTCAATTAAGTTACAGAATTGTTAATCGGTTTTTAAAGCTATGTCGATGTACCCTAATGTGTCTAATTAGGTTATTAAATTGATCTAATGTCATCTAAATAAGTCATATGTTAACAATCAGAGGTCATACTAACATGCAACGGGTCCCAAGGTGGGTCGAATTGGCCGAGACAAACAAAGGGTCAAAAACGAGGAGCGAAGTTAGAAATTCGTTTTATTTATGCCCTACCTTGAACACGAGGATATGTAAATGAGGGGGGGTGTCGACCGACTGATGTAGCGGTTTCTTTTCCCATCTCAAGTCAACGCGGGTGTTCATAGTGGTACTTTAACTCATACTCGGACTAAACTAGTTTCATAGTTAATTAAACAATCGATAAACAAAAACGATAAACGAATAAAAACAAACTATAAAAAACAAACATAAAAAAACGAAATAAAAGGGAGAAAAGGAGGATTTGATACCCTCAACCTACATGTATCGTTGACACCGTCTTGGGTCGTAATCGATGGTAGATTTTATCTCGAGAGGCGTTTGAAGAAACAAAGCAAACACGCGTTTTTATCGAATCTGGACAGCAACTTTCAAACAGCGATTTCTCCCTCGTTTCACGATGAAAATTCGATTTAAAAGATGTTTTGAAAACTAGAAAGAGAGGAGAATAGAGATCTTAAAGCAACCCCTGCTCGTTTTGAGTTATTGGGCACGAAAAACGAGCACAAACAGAACTGGACAGACGGGAACAAACCGCAAACGAGTGTATAACACTCTGTTTTTGAGGGATTTCGTGTACTCTCATGGGCAATTTGGCTCGTAAATCTTTGTCTAATGTGTAGATGGATGTTATGTGGTTAATTAGGAACAAGAAACTCGAGTTTTGATGGAGGTTTGAAGGAGGAGCAATTGTTTTTGAAGAGGACACACAAACTGTTTCAGTTTGGATGTCGGTTTTGTGGAGGGTTTTTGAGAGGCAATTAGGGTTTGTTTCTGAGGTTTAAAGCTTGTGAGTGATGGTAGGATGTGGGGAGGACTTAGAGGAATGAATTTATGGTGAAGGGGTGGTATTTATAAGGAGTTAAAGTAGGGTAAAAAAGAGAGGGAGAGGCGGTCGGGCCTGCTCACGCATAGCTGCTGTCCAGCAGCTTTTGTGAGGGTTTGAGAGGGGTTTTCTTGGTGATTAAGCTAGGGTAATATGGGTAGGATACTAGGGTATGGGTTAGGGTTAATGGGTACGGGTTTTGGTGGTATTTGGAGCGGGTTTTGGGCTCGGGATTTGAGCTGCAAAGCAGAGTTTCTTTTTCGTGTATATGCGGGCTGTTTTTGGGGGTGTTTGGGATGGAATTTGGGCCGTGGTTATGGGGGTTCGAACTGGGTTGGATGGGTAGAGGCTTAGGTTGGTTAGTGTACTCGATATTCGTGCCAACTCGTAAAAGAAACGGGCCCAAAAACCGAGCTAAAATCGAGCTCAAAAACATGCTTTTAAAAACAAGTTTTCTTCGCTTTTAAAATCGATTTTTTCAAATCAATTAACACATTAAAATAAATGATTTTTCAAATCAAATATATTCATAAAATGATTTTCAAATCAACTATTTATTTTATTTTCAATAAAATAGACTTGGGAAAATAAATTCAAAATAAAATAAAATAAATTGAATTCACCTCAAAAAAACCATAATTTAAATATCATTTAAAATAATAAAATGAACTCACTAAAAAACATTAATTTAAATATCATTTAAATTAATAAAATAATTCACTTAAAAAAACATTAATTTAAATATCATTTAAATTAATAAAATCAAATTCGGCACCCATTCTACATAAAAATGTGATTTCCGGAAATAATGACAATGACAACTAAGGAATACATGTGTCCTATCATCATCGGGTGTTTGTAGGGTTCTCTATAAATTCCAATATCGCTTGGATACGGGTATCTACAAACTGTTCGATTTCGAGAATCTTTGTTCGATTTCAGCCTCAAATAACGAGCTTTAACGCATTTTCACGATAATCAGGAGTTTCGGCGAATCTTTGTTTTGTGGCACACCGGCACCCCAAATGGCTTACGTTGGTGCTCAAACTTTGCGTGGCGGTTTTATCGACCCGTGGAACTTTCTATGTGATTTTCGGAGAATTTTGTTCCGGGACCCCGAATCCCGAAAAACCGTGTATTATACACTTCAATTTCAGTCGTTCGGAAGGTCGTGCGGACCTTGTTTCTTTTTCTCCCTGTTTTTCAATCACGCGTCCGAGCGCATTTCAGAATCAACCCGTTCGATTTGGGGAATCAACTTTGTTCGATTTGACCTCAAATAACGAGTTTTAACACATTTTTCACGATAATCCAGGAGTTTCGGTGACTTTGGTTTTGTGGCACACCGGCACCTCCAAATGTCTTCCGTTGGTGCTCAAACTTTGCGTGGCGCTTTATCGGCCGAGGAACTTTCATGTGATTTCCGGAGAATTTTGTTAGGGAACCCGGAATCGAAAAACCGTGTATTATACACTTCAATTCGGCCGTTGAAAGGTCGTACGGGACCCTATTTCTTTTTCTCCCTGTTTTTCAATCGGCGTCAAGCTTATTTAGGAATCAACTTTGCTTCGATTTCGAGCCTCAAATAACGAGCTTTAACACAATTTTCACGATAATCAGAGTTTCGGCGAATCTTGTTTTGTGGCACACCGGCACCCCAAATGGCTTAAGTTAATGCTCAAACTTTGCGTGGCCGCTTTATCTGACCCGAGGAACTTTCTATGTGATTTCGGAGAATTTTATCCTAGGGACCGGAATCCTAAGCCGTGTATTATACATTTTTATTTGATTAGGTAGGAAGGTCGGACCGAACCCTGTTTCTTTTTCTCCTGTTTTTCAATCACGCATCGAGCTTATTTCAGGAATCAACTTGTTTGATTTCAGGAATCAACTTGTTCGATTTCAGCCTCAAATAACGAGCTTTAACACATTTTCACGATAATCGAGTTTGAGCGAATCTTTGGTTTGTGGCACACGCCACCCCAAAGTTCTTCGTTGATGCACAAACTTTGCGTGACGCTTTATCGACCGAGGAAGTTTCTATGTGATTTCGGGGAATTTTGTTAGGGACCGGAATCCAGAAAAAACAGTGTATTATCTGACGGCCGATTTGTAGTTCGGAAGGTCGTCTTGGACCCTGTTTCTTTTCTCCTGTTTTTCAATCACGCGTCCGAGCTTATTTTCGGGAATTAACCTGTTCAATTTCATCAACCTGTTCAACCTGTTCGATTTCAGCCTCAAATTGAGCTTTAACACATTTTTCACGATGAATCAAGTTTCGACGAATGATGGTTTTCACGGCCTCAAAAACTCAAACTTTAACACATTTTCACAGGGAATATGTGATTTCGGAGAAGAGTTTGAATCCCGGAAGGTCTAAAGGACAATGATTTGGCCGGATGGCACACCCGGCACCCCAAATGTCTTCGTTTTGCTCAAATTTTCAATGGCGTCCAGAGCTCATTTCACCCTGGGAACTTTCTATGTGATTCAGCCTCAAATATTTTGTTCGGGACATAATCGAAAAGCGAGTATGTGATTATACACTTGATTTGTGGCCGTTCGGAAGGTCAAATGTCTTCGTTTCTTTTTCTCCCTATTTTCAATCATGAGAAACTTTAAAGATTTTGGAATTTTGTTTAAGGATTTGACCTCAAATAATGACTTTAACATATTTTTTCACGATAATGGACCAGTGTTATTTTTCTCTCTATTTTGGTTTGTGAGCTCATACACCCCAAATGTCTTCCGTTGGTGTTCAAATTTCAGCCGCAAATAACGAGAAACTTTCTATGTGATTTTCGAGAGAATTTTGTTTGGGACCGGAAGAAGAACAGTGTATTATACACTTCAATTTGACCATTCAAACTTTCGTGAGGACCCTGTTTTTTTCTCTCTATTTTCAATCACGCGTCGAGCTCATTTTTCGAATCAACCTGTTCAATTTCAGCCTCAAATAACGAGCTTTAACACATTTTCACGATAATTTGAGTTTGGCGAATCTTTGGTTTTGGCACCGCCACCCCAAATGTCTTCGTTGGTGCTCAAACTTTGCGTAAAAACCCTTTTCTTTTTCTCAGGAAGTTTCTATGTGCGAAGGACTAATTTTGTTAGGATTATTGATGCTTTGAAAAATCGTGTATTATACACTTCAATTGACCTCAAAATTCGGAAGATTAATTAATTTTAGGATTATTTCTTTTTCTCACATTTTTCAATCACGCGTCCGACTTATTTCGGGAGAGCTCACCCAGGAAATCAACCTGTTGATTTCAGCCTCAAATAACGAGCTTTAACACGTTTTTCACGTGATTCCAGAGTTTGGCGAATGTTGGTTTGTGGCGGACACCCCCAAAAAATTCTTGAATTCAAACTTTGCGTGGCCGCTTTAGTCGGAGGAACTTTCTGTGATTTCCGGAGATTTTTTTCCGGGACCCCGGAAAGATGAAAAATTATTACACTTGATTTCGGCCGTTCGGAATCAGCGCGGACCCATTTCTTTTCTCCCTGTTTTTCAATAACAGCGTTAAGCTCATTCCAGGCATAATCTTATTCGATTTCGGGAATCAACCTGTTGAAGTCTTAAAAACGAGCTTTCAGCATTTTCGATAATAGAGTTTCGGCGAATCTTTGGTTTGATTTCGGCACCTCAAATGTCTTCCATTGGTGCTCAAACTTTGCGTGGCCGCTTTATTTACTAAAGGAAATTTTCTATGTGATTTCGGAGAATTTTATTAGGGACCCCGAATCCAGAAAAAAATGTATTATACACTTCAATTTGCCCGTTCGGAAGATCGTGCGGGACCTGTTTCTTTTTCTCTATTTTCAATAACGCGTTCGAGCTCATTTGGGAATAATCTTATTCGATTTCGAGGATTCAACATTTCGATTTGACCTCAAATAATGAGCTTTAATACATTTTCACGATGTTGGTTTCGGCGAATCATGTTTTGTTTGGCACACGAAGCACCCCAAATGTCTTCCGTTGGTGCTCAAACTTTGCGTGGCCGCTTTATCGACCGTGGAACTTTCTATGTGATTTAGAATTTTGTTCAGGGACCGGAATCCCGAAATGTATTATACACTTCAATTTCGGCCGTTCGGAAGGTACAGGACCCTGTTTCTTTTCTCCCTGTTTTTCAATCACGCTTAAAGCTCATTTAGGGAATCAACTTTATTCGATTTGAGGAATCACCTCTTCGATTTCAGCCTCAAATAACGAGCTTTAACACATTTTCCACGATAATCAGGGTTTCGGCGAATCTTGGTTTGTGGCACAGCACCCCAAATGTCTTGCCGTTGGTGCTCAAACTTTGCGTGGCGCTTTATCTAACCCAAGGAACTTTCTATGTGATTTCGGAGAATTTTGTTCGGGACCCGGAATCCAGAAAAGCACGTGTATTATACACTTCAATTTGCCCGTTCGGAAGGTCGTCAGGACCTGTTTCTTTTTCTCCTGTTTTCAATCACGCGTCCTAGCTCATTTCAGGAATCAACCTATTCGATTTCAGAATCAACCTCTTCGATTTCAGCCTCAAATAACGAGCTTTAACACATTTTCACGATAATCAGAGTTTCGCGAATCTTTGGTTTTGGCTTGCTTTGGCACCCCAAATGTCTTCGTTGGTGCTCAAACTTTGCGTGGCGCTTTATCGACCAAGGAACTTTCTATGTGATTTCGGAGGAATTTTGTTAGGGACCCAGAATCCGGCAGTGTATTACACACTTCAATTTCACCCGTTCGGAAGGTCGTGCGGACCTGTTTCTTTTTCTCCTGTTTTCAATCACGCGTCCTAGCTCATTTTGGGAATCAACCTATTCGATTTGAAATCCACCTCTTCGATTTCGACCTCAAATAACGAGCTTTAACACATTTTCGCGATAATGTCGAGTTTCGACGAATCTTTGGTTTGTGGCACACCGGCACCTAAATGTCTTCCGTTGGTGCTCAAACTTTGCGTGTCGCTTTATCTGACCCGAGGAACTTTCTATGTGATTTCGGAGAATTTTGTTCGGGACCGGAATCCGAAAAACGTGTATTATACACTTCAATTTCAGCCGTTCGGAAGGTCGTACCGAACCTGTTTCTTTTTCTCCTATTTTCAATCACGCGTCCAAGCTCATTCAGGAATCAACCTGTTCGATTTGGGAATCAACTCATTCGATTTCGACCTCAAATAACGAGCTTTAACACATTTTTCACGATAATCGAGTTTCGGCGAATGCTGGTTTGTGGCTTCGGCACCCCCAAATGTCTTCCGTTGGTTCTCAAACTTTGCGTGGCCGCTTTATCTGACCCGTGGAACTTTCTATGTGATTTACGAAGAATTTTGTTCGGGACCGGAATCCGAAAAAGCGAGTGTATTATACACTTCAATTTCGGCCGTTCGGAAGGTCGTGGGACCACTGTTTCTTTTTCCCTGTTTTCAATCACGCGTCCTAGCTCATTTAGGAATCAACCTATTCGATTTGAGAATCAACCTCTTCGATTTTGACCTCAAATAACGAGCTTTAACACATTTTCCACGATGTCAGAGTTTCGGCGAATCTTTGGTTTTAGCACACCGGCACCCCCAAAATGTCTTCCGTTGGTGCTCAAACTTTGCGTGGCGCTTTATCGACAGGAGCTTTCTATGTGATTCCAGGAGAATTTTGTTCAGGGACCGAATCTCAAAAGTGTATTATACACTTCAATTTGGCCGTTGGAAGGGTACCGGGACCTGTTTCTTTTTCTCTGTTTTTCAATCACGCGTCGAGCTCATTTTAGGAATCAACTTTGTTCGATTTCGGGAATCAAACTTTACGATTCGGCCTCAAATAACGAGCTTTAACGCATTTTCATAATCAGGGTTTCGGCGAATCTTTTGGTTTGTGGCACACGGCACCCCAAATGTCTTACGTTGGTGCTCAAACTTTGCGTGACCGCTTTATCGACCAAGGAACTTTCTATGTGATTTGAGAAATTTTGTTAAAGGGACCCCGGAATCCCGAAAAACCGTGTATTATACACTTCAATTTCGGCCGTTCGGAAGGTCGTGCAGGACCATACTGTTTCTTTTTCTCCTGTTTTTCAATCACGTGTCGAGCTTATTTTAGGAATCAACTTTTTCGAGAATCAATCGGCCTCAAATAACGAGCTTTAACACATTTTCGATAATCCAGAGTTTGTGAATGTTGGTTTGTAGCTGCAGACACCCCCAAAGTCTTCCGTTGGTGCTCAAAATTTGCGTGGACTCTTTTATTCGTTAGAAAGGAACTTTCTATGTGATTTCAGGAGAATTTTGTTCAAGGGACCCGGAATCAGCAAGTGTATTATACACTTGATTTGGCCCGTTCGGAAGGTCGTACGGGACTCGTTTCTTTTTCTCCCTGTTTTCAATCACGCGTCCGAGCTCATTTCGGGAATCAACCTGTTCGATTTCAGCCTCAAATAACGAGCTTTAACACATTTTTCACGATAATCAGGAGTTTGGCGAATCTTTGGTTTGTAGCACCGGCACCCCAAATGTCTTCCGTTGGTGCTCAAAATTTGCGTGGCCGCTTTATCTACACGAGAAACTTTCTATGTGATTTTTCGGAGAATTTTGTTAAGGGACCCGAATTCAAGAAAAACAGTGTATTATACACTTCAATTTCGGCCGTTCGGAAGGTCGTACGGGACCTGTTTCTTTCTCTATTTTCAATCATCGTCCAGGAGCTCATTTTAGAATCAACTGTTGATTTTATAGGGAATCAACCCGTTCTATTTCAACTTCAAATAACGAGCTTTAACACATTTTCCCGATAATCAAGTTTGAATGCTTCGTTTGTGACACATGGCACCCCCAAATGTCTTCCGTTGGTGCTCAAACTTTGCGTGGCGCTTTATACGATCCCGAGGAACTTTCTATGTGATTTCGGAGAATTTTGTTCAGGACCGAAATGTCTTCCGTTGGTGAAAAACTGCGTGGCGCTTCTTGACCCACTTTCAATTTGTGCGTTGGAAGGTAAATGTATTATACACTTGAGGACCACATTTCTTTTTCTCCCTATTTTCAATCAGCGTCCGAGCTCATTTCAGGAATCAACCTGTTCGATTTCGGGAATCTGTTTCATTTCGATTGACCTCAAATAATGACTTTACACATTTTCACAATAATCAGGGATTTGGCCGAATGTTGGTTTTGTAGCAGTAACACCCGCAAATGTCTTCGTTGGTACTCAAACTTTGCGTGGCGCTTTATCTGACTTAGAGGAACTTTATGTGATTTCGGAGAATTTTGTTCAGGGACCCAGAATCCCGAAAAACCGTGCCTTTGCATTTCATTTTAGCCGTTGAAGGTAAAGCGGACCACTGTTTCTTTTCTCCTTTGTTTTCAATCACGCGTCAAGAGCTCATTTCAGAATCAACTTTATTCGATTTCAGGAATCAACCATTCCCGAATTCGGCCTCTCAACTCTTGAGCTTTAACACATTTTCCCAATAATCAGGTTTGGCGAATCTTTGGTTTGTAGCTTCCGGCACCACAAATGTTTTCGTTAGTGCTCAAACTTGCGTGGCGCTTTATCGACAGGAACTTTCTATGCTGATTTTAATTTTGTTCGGAATCAGCCGTTGTAGGGCGGGCATCCCGAGAAGCGCTTGGTGGCAGGAGACAAGCGTTACATTTTATGAGTAAGCCACCAATTTTATGGGAAATTGGAACGTTGAATACTATGCGTGTCATGTCAAGACAAAGTAGTGACATGAACACTAAGCGATACGTTACCCTTAGCATTCTATATGCTAGATAACTCTCGTGGATACCCGATGAACACGGGTGCTCACGGAGATCACGGAGTAAAGGGTGAGGTACGTATTAAAGGGAAGCTCTTTTGATCGAACACTAATCCACTTTCGCCTCGATAAGCGGCCTCTACTAATGATTAGGAAGTTATTAAGTGTTTCGATATATCGTCGGTATATGCATGCAATGCAACATCCATAGATTAGTCTAACATGTGAAAATTTAACTAAGTCGGTTGACATAATTGTAAACAATTGGGTCAAAGTAAGATTTAATGTTCATTTACATGTGAAAACATACAAATGACAAAAAGCAATAAATCTGATAGAATATAAATTATAATAATGAAAATTACATTGAATTCTGAGATTTATTGATTTATGTGAAAATACGCTAAAGCGGATGATTTGAGAAAAAGAAATAAAAGAATAAAATTAATGAAATAAGCAGACAGGAATTAGTGATATTACGGATAATAGTTAGTTAATATGTAGACTAATTAAACTGGGTAAGAAATGGAGTTAAGGGCGAGAACTTCGTCGGAAACGGCGCTTGGCGAGAAACTACGCCCTGCAGAAGAAGAAAGCGCGGTGATTCTGCGTCGTTCACAAATGGTGAGTCAACTGCTAACGAACGCAAATCGTTAATGTTTAATTGTTAATTTTAGGATTAATTGATATAATTACTCGGATGAAAGTGATTAACAGTGGTGTTAGTCCGGTGGTAGTGGTTAAACCTTGAAGCTTGCGAAATCACCGGGGAGTTGAAGGTCGAGTTCGACTACCCGGTTAGGCGATGATCGCCAGCCACTGCAGCCCCCAAAGAAGTGGCTTACATAGTCCATGTGGTGGTGCGGGAAGCATGGGCCGGGGACTCAACCCCTGCGTGAAAAAAAAAAAAATAAAAAAAAAAAAAAAAAAAGAAAGTGATTAACAGATTATTTAGCATATGAATTAGTCATAAAATGATAAACATGAATGGCGGAATTAAGCGGATTAATTATGTGAAGGAACGATGTTAATGAATGATTAATTAGTGACATCGGTGAATGGAACAAACTAAACATGATGGGTGATGACAAATTAATAGCCGAATTAATGGATAAGCAGAATGAAAACTATATCAAGCGAATTCGAAAACTCAATATGGCAATTGAATCTCTAAAATCCGGGTTTGAATAATATGCGAAAACCGCAAATATAAGTGCAGGATTTAGAGTAAGTTTAAGCGAATTAAACATATTAATGATGAATAAATTATGTACATGTGAATTATTGAACTATCATGTGAGAAAATTAAAGACAAACATACGAAAACAAATAAGGAAGACGGAATAACGAGAAGGCGAAGAAAGAAAGAAAAGCGGAAGCTGGCAGCCTCACGAAGCGCGGCGAGCTGCGCTCCTTCGAAAGAGCGATTCGATTGCTGCGTCTTTTCTCGGCTGTCGATTCTTTTGGAAATCCATAAAAACAGATTTTAACAAGGGTTTTGAAATCGATTTTAGCAGTATTTTTAAGCATAAACCTTACAATGATGATACGGTAAATAAAATACAATAAATAAAGAAATTATTACACCCCTCGGACTTACATGTTGTGGGCGAGATGAACTAAGAAAATCGACTAGTGATGCTCGTAGCGAATGAGGAAAGAGTGCGTAAGAGAAAGCGATTGATTAATTAAGTTGATTAGTGTAGTTGGTCAAATTAGTCGGTCATGCGGGAGAGGCTGGCGGAAGATCCGAGCTACGTGGTGGGAAGTCAAGCGCGTGGCGCCAATTAGTAAAGCGAAGTCAGAATGCAAAGGAGAAGAGAAGGGCGGACACTCGCGTGAAATATGAGGAGCAGCTCTATTTATACTAATCACGTGAAGGAATAGGGTTTCGGAGACTCTTTGGAAGTGAATCTCGGAAAGATATAAAAGAGATCGTAGATCATGCAAAGAAGGGCTGGGAAGAAGCGCGGCGTACTGCGTCCCTTGGAAGAAGCGCACTGCTGCGTCATTCCCGAGAGGTTTCCTCTTTGAAGAAAGATTTCAGCGTTTGAGTTATTGTAGGGCCGGAAATAATTCGATTATCTTTTGAATATTCTGGGATATTATTTTGCCAAAGATAAAATTTATGAAATATGGAATAAATATCAGGAACATTCGAACATTACGACTCGGGATTTAACGGCTATCGAGAAAATGGAAGCGGTTTTGGCCGGACTCGAATGTACTCTAATTACTGCCAAGCGACCGTATCAGGCGTAGATGACAACTAAAAGTGAAATTGATATTTGAGCAATCACTGGCGATAATCTTCGGTTGAAATCGTTCATGAATCAAACATGCGGCCCAATCATCACGGGTGGTTTTGCGGGAAGTGCGGCGAGAGTGTCTCTGAGCCCCACTTTGTTTGAGGCTTGGAGAAGGCGAAAGTCAAAATATAACCATCAGAGTCAATCAATTACAACTTTTGCGACTATGGCGGCGAGGCGGTTGAGGAGTGCGAACAAGGACTGTCGTCGGGAACATTTTAGAGTGCAATGGAAACTTAAAGGGAGGGTCGTTTTAAAGTCCATTAGACTACGTAAGGAGAGCTGCCTTGACCATAAGAAGAGACCATACACGAGACTTCTTCTCGAGATGCTTCCGGAGTTTGCATAGGAGCTAAGGTTTGAGCTTGGGAGCTAAGGGTAAGACCTAAAAGATATATAAGGATTGGTGCTAGGTGTAGGACCTAAAAAGGAAAGCATTGACGGGAAGGAGGTCAAATATGAGTTCAACCTAGAGGTAATTAAGTTTTGGGTATAAGGAACACGGAGGCGACACCTGTCGGACTCAGCGTGAAACAGAAATATTGAAAGAAAGCGGGGCGTCGGTAAGCTGGCAGGGAACCCGCTGCGTTGGTCTCAGCGAACTCTTGCTGAAATATCGGCGACTAGGAACATCTTGATAAATCGTGAGAGAATCTCGGTAAAGCGATCTTGAAATACTACTGTGGAGAGGATGACGATTAGGGAACATCTTGATAAATGCGTGAAAAAGAAATCTTAGTGAAAGCGATCTGCAAAATACTCTGCCTTAGGATGAAAATAGGTTGGCGTCTTTGCAAAAATCTGGTTGGGATAAAATGATGCAGGACAATCTTGCAAAATCTGTCGTCTTGGATAAAATCACGGATCGGAGCGAAAGAAAATCGTCGAAACGGACCAAAAAGAACATAATAGCATTGAAGAAAGAAGCGCGCAAAGATGGGCCACTAATAACGAACTCATACGGATTTTTGAAAATTAGCGTATGGGAGAACACAAGGAAGAAGCGCAGGAAGGCTGCGTCTCTTGAAGAAAGCGCGGCGCTGCGTCTTTTCCCAAATTGGCAATTGCGTAAGCGAAATCGGAAGGTTTATGTCTCATTATTTGAAACTCAATTCCTTCAATTTCTCTCTCAAATCTTCACCATTTCCGTCGAGGTTGGATTCAAAAGCTTGCATTAGACATGACTAATCGAGGTATGTGTCTTAATCTTGCATTAATCTTACGCACTTGTTGAATTTTGTAAAAAGCGAAGTTAGGGTTTAAACCCTTTTGATCGAAAATTTGGGGCTTTTCCCCAAATGAATTTGCATTGCAAATTGATGCTAGAAATGGATAGTAGGCAATGTTAGGAACACAACCATGTATTTACTTTGAATTTTCATCGAGTTTTGAGCCCTTGGCGAATTTTGGGGCAGTTTCTGGTGAGCAGTAAATTGCTTGAAAATAGCCTTAGGATTGTCCATTAGCGACGAAATTTGATATTTAGGATCCTTGGATGATGAGTAAACTTCCTGTCATCTCGAAATTTTGGTTTGTGGCGACTTTTGGGCACCTTTTAAGGCATAATCGTCGTTATGTGAAATGCTGAATTTTTCGAGCTTGAACCAGGACTAGGCTTTGACTCAGACTTGATTTGACCCAATTTATCACACGAGTGATTGGGTTGGCAGAATATGACCAAGATGGCGAGAAAGGACGATTTGAGAACTCCCAGGAGGCTAGAAAACTCTTAACAAAGCATCGTCATGTGGCTGCCTAAATTTACTTTAATGTTGCGAGTGATGAGGCTTACTGCAGGAGGACTCCATGGAGATAAACAGCTATTATTTAGGAGGCTTTAAAGCGGACTTTCACCCGTCGGTGATAGCATTTTGGAAGCGAGGCTCACGAGGGAGGAGGCCGTCGAGGAGGAGGAGGAGGAAGGGAGCGGGCCCCAACGTCGGCACGGAGGAGTCGTCGGTGAGGAGCCTCTGCGTGGTGAGACACAGGAAGTAGGCACCTCGTGTGGGCTGACGGGGAGGTCTTTGTCCCTACGGGACGGTGAAGAGTTTAGTAAATAAGAATTCTTCACATTACCTATTCTCTTTCATTTTTTTTGTCCAAATTTCTTACCAATTTCATTCAAAACTAAAGATAGCCTTGTTTCAAATCATAATAGGGCTAAGGGAACATGAGTCGTTCTCGGGTTATCAGCGATGGAGCACTACGGCGGGGTGTCGGCGGAGGAAAGGCCATGATCCGGCGTGGGCGTTTGGTCCCTCTGGTTGGTCAAGGAGGGATATCGTGAAGAGAGTTGCGAGGCCAACCTTAGCACTTTGGTCGCGCTTTCTTGGATCGATTAAGGACCACGACTTCCACGTTTCACACCTCTTCGGTGAGGTGGGAGTTACTCTGGAGGATACGGCATGATTTCCCAGTGCAGGTGTGGGGCCAGGAGGTGGTGTGGCGGAGACTGCTATGAGGGCGGATCGGCCGGGCGGGAAGTTGATCAGGTGGAACTTATCGCCGAAGGCTGTTGCGTCTTGCGGGCTTGGTACCCAGTACCTGTCAAGAGACTACTTTGCGGGAAGACCGTGGCTTGATCGATGGGAGAAACACTCCCTCCTCTTATCTCTGGTGACGAAGGCTAAATGCTGTGGCTTTGGTGGTTCTTGTCTTGATTTTACCTGGAGACAAGGCGAGAAAACTATCGGCAAGCTTCTTCCCTTCCTTTCGACACTGAGTTCCTAGGGCGTTGGGGCCCAGAGTCAGCTGCTAGTTTCTTGTCCTCATCCGCTTCATGGGGGCCATGGTTGGCAATCCGGAGTTGATGGGAAGGACTTCTCCTGGGTTGTAGGACTGGACTCTTGTTGAAGTATGAACCTTCCTTTAGACCAAAATGAATTCTTTTCTTTATCGAATCACGAAAGATCGTTTATTGATCATCTCGTTTTATAGGCATGGGTGTACTCTTACTTCGAGTCTCGCGCGAAAGGACGGAGCCACTGGAGAAGGCCTATCCCGTGGTGAGGGATTGGGTGATGTCTTAGGACGAAAAACAAGCGCTCTTCTCACAATATCTATCGGCGGGAAGTGAACGCCCTTGGTGGCGGTGTGAGTATCCCGTTTGTATTCATTTATATTTTTGTCCTTTGCTTTTAATTGATCATAGGAATGATCTTTACCTTATCTTATGTGATGGGTACCCAGACCTTGGGCGAGTCTGCTGGAGCGCCTCCTTTTATTCTTTGAGTCCTTCGACCTAGGAGGCGATTTCGGCATTTCTTTGTTGTGGGCGTCGATGGGTCTGTGATGTGGTATACGGCGCGTTTGGCTCGTGGTGCTCTCGGCGCGTTAGCGGTTCCCATTGACCCTCAGGGCGATGTTCGGGAGCCTCCTCGAGGTGAAGGGGCGGACACAGGCCCAGTGCGGTGGCGAAACGACCTTCTCTACTGGTGAGGATTACTTTTCAGCGTTCTGTACGGGAGGTTGGCGTGCGGCCGGTAGTGGTGGTATCCTTTACTTTTCTTGATTTGATTTGAGAGTTATGATGAAAAGATCATCGATTAATGAGCTGTTGTCTTTGCGGGAGTCCGGGCGGGCGTCGAGCCCAAGTGTACCGAGACTCTTGAGTACAGCGCGGCCCCGGGAGGACGGCGATCTCAGGGTTGCGTGACTTTAGCGTAAGCTGTGACGGATGCGCCTGGAAAGGCCGACGCGGCCTCCCCGAGGAAGGTGAGCCTCAGCTTATATACCTTTCGTGTAGAAACACATTTGATTGACCTTGTTCACTTTCGAGAATTTCTTTTGAAATGCAGGTCGCCGTCGGTTTTGTATCCGGTGTGGCAAACTCTGACTACATCACCGAGGCACTTGTCGGTGAGTGAGTCGTCCGAGTATGAACCTCGTTCGATTTCTTTTGATTTTTCTGATTTTTAGTCTTGTTTGATTGACATGAGCGATTTGTTGTTTTGGCGGCCATGGTGGGCGAGAGTTGCCTTGATCTCGGGAGAGGCGGCTCGCTTGTCGAGGAGCTCGAGTTTCGGGGCTTAAAGATTAACACTCTTCTGGCGAGGTTCTTGAGTTGGAGGGTGCTTTCCCGATATGGTCTGGTAGTCTGACAGCTTGTACATCGATTTTGAATGTTTTTTGGACTTGTTTAGCTATTGATTACTAGACTTTAGGTTTGATTTGCAAGCCCAGTTATTTGTACATTTGTATATAGCGGCTTTGAAGTGCCTTTATTTTTTTAGGTTGTGTTGCTTGTATCTGAGTTAGTTCTTGAAAGCGGGTTTGGTAGACAACGGTTTCACCGTCATCTCTATAGAAATTCACATAGAAATCACGAAGACATACATTTTATATACATATGGCCTCGATTAAGCATAAAAATGAGACTGAAAAGGACAAAAATGCAAAAAAAAATGCAAAAATTTTATCGGAAATGACCGGATTATCGGAAATGACCGAGGACGGTAGGGAGGTTACCCACAAAAAAAGAAAAAGAAATCTACAAGTGTAAGAAATGAAAATGTTGAAATTTGTTAAAAAAATGAAAATAAAAGAAAATTATTTCCTAAAAAAAAAAAATTTGAAATTTCCTAAAAAGAAATGAAATAAATAAATGAATGAAAATAATAAAAAAAGAATTAAGTGAGATGAAAATGGCGAATGTGTCGACGTCGCCTCGAAATCGTGCCGTGAATTTAGAAACATGAAACAGTGGTAAATTGGTGCTCAGTTTACAAAACAAAACCAGTAGGAATAGGAAATTATTTGTTATAAATTAGGAAAGATCCAAGCGGAAATCCGAGCTCGTTTGAGAAGAAAGCGCAGCATGAGCTGCATACCTTTGAATAAGCGCGGCGAGGCTGCGCGCTTTCCCAGTGTGTCTCTTAAATGGATTTTAAGAAGCGACAATTAGTATAAATAGAAGCGTCGCTGAAGCTTTAAATCATATAATTCTTTCGTCTCTTCTCCGTTAATCCACATAAAAACTCCCAAAATAAATTTTCAAGAGAAAATTGTAATCATGAATACTTTGGAGATCCGCTTGAAGGAATGGACTAATGAATTCTCGAATGTTGAGAAGCACGACATGGGTGCTCATAACCTTGGGTCTCTATTGAGTTTGAAACTCATTAAGGTGGTAAAACCGTTCTAGGATGCTTGCCTTGACTACTGGGACCCAAATTGTCATGTTTCGCGTTCCCGGTGGTGATATTTGTCCTTTTAGGAGAAATTCTGCTATTGGTGGGTAGGATCGAGCACGCACGCTATTCCTTCCACTTCACAAGGTATAAGACCAAATTCGGAGACTTGCTCGGATTGACTAGACTCGAGGTGGATCGCTTGGAATTTACCGAAAGGGCGTGTGAATCTGGATTTTGTAAGCCGATTCATCAGCAGGTGATCCCACGATTTCTTATGTTCTAGGAGGAGAGCATTTGGCATGTTCATGCATGTGTATGTCTTTCATGGACACGTTGATGAAGATTTGCGAGGTGATCCCCGTCTTTTAGGTCTTATCGAGCAAATGGGCTATGAGCCACTTGCTTGTGCAAGGGGAGGTATGCAGGTTTGGATAATAGGAAATCACCGCGATCTTCCATTTTAGAGTCCGTTATCTTCGGGTAAAAGACACCCTTTTTTTCGTCTTTTTTTTTTTTTCTTTTCGTTTTGTTTTGGTGTCTAATACCTGCTTTTTGTTAGGTTTGGCTTATGGAGCAGCTCACGTGCTTTCGAGCCCCAGGTTCATCTGCTAATATCATTTCCATATGATTGCGATGAGGCAGCGGTTGTACATGGTGGACTTCACGGGTCTGTGACTAAGCTGGAAACAAACTGAAGAATGGCGATGGCCGATTGAGTTAGGCAGGTAAATGCGTGGTAGCATCTCAAATGCATTCTTTAGAGTGTCTTCTTTTGGATCCCACTAGGTAAATGCGCATTCGGAGTTAGAGTTCATGGTATGCATCTTTCGGAGAAGATTGATGAGCGGAAATGGGTTGGTACAAGCAACGAACTATCAAGGCTTGATAAAGTTCCATGACTATTGCGTATTTTACAAGAGGCAAGAGAAGAGTGGGCTATCAAATGGGCCCAAAGGAACATGTAGGTTCTTGAGCTTCTCATGATGCTTTGTGGGTGTCAGATTCTATAAAAGAGGTGGAGAAAAGGCTTTGCAACCGGAAAAACGAGGCGAGGAAAGCGAGCACTCGACTACTGGTCTGTGAGGAGAAAAAAGAAGGGAAGCATCGAAAGGAGAAAGAAGAAGCTGGATTGGTCATTCATCCTTGAAGAAATCAAAGACTACTCTCTGTGCGAAATAGTGGTTGGCAAAATGGAAAGTCGGGGCCTCGAAAAATACCGTTGGTGATTAGGTCTGAGAAGTGGTGCAAGAGCGCCCGGCTAGGAGTAAGTGACAAGTATATTAAGGCCAGCAAAGGGCAAGGGGAAGATGGAGGAATAACTAGAAGTCCTTACTTGTGTTGATTATTGTGTATTGTAATAAAAGAAGGGATTTTAGAATCTAGCCTATTCTTTTTTATTATTTAAGTATTATTATTATTCTTAGAATTTGAATGGAATAAGGTTGAATTGGTTTAAAAGCATAGTGATTTTCTTTGGTATTCTTTGTCAATTTCAAATGCCAATGCATAGTGTCTCCTTCTATTTACATTTTAGGTATATTGGGTTGAATCGGTGAAGGATTGCCTCGTATTCACTTAAAAGCGAAATCAAACCATGCCCGGCGTAGTTAAGGTAAATGTAAGAATAATTGTTGAAATGACTTTGTAGTGAACATAGAAAATAAGCATGAGCTTTTGTTCTCAAGGTGCGAATTCGATTTTATTTTGGTGATATGAGGATAAGCGGATCTTGTCAGATCACGAAAACATAGTGACATGGCTTACCCCGACGGCGGTAGTTTATTTCAGTAACCCTGTATATGAAGCGGCGAAGGCGCGTTTGTCTATTCTGAGGCATAATGTCGTTTCGGTTAGTCCAAGGTTTGTAGGGTTGAAAAACTCATTTCCATCTGATGCAGCCAAATTCTAACCGCACCGCTGGGAGTATGGATTTGACTAGGTATGGTCAGGCCGATTAGGTTTGAATTTTTTCCCCTTGGGTGAGTAAAAGCTCTAACCGATTTGAGTACTAAGTCTCCTTCTTTGATGTTTCTTGGCCTAACTCTTTTTGTTGAAAGCTCGTTTGATACGTGTGATATGTTTGGACATTATGCAAAGCGCGTAGCCTACGTTCATCCAGGAGGATGAGTTCTTCATATCTATCCCTCTTCCAAAGCCGGATTTTGACTTTCGAGTAGAATCGCAAGGATGGTATTTCTGGCTATTTGGTTATCGCCTCCGTCGTGAGGTTAAATAGAAAGGAGTAGCTGATGGCGTCCTAACTGATGTACGATACCCCCATAAAGCAAAGGGTATCTTGCTCGGCCAATCTCTGTGGTTGTCGGTCATTTTCTTGAGTGTGACAAGCGTTTTTGTTCTACCGCCTCTACCGCGCCCGTTGGTACGTGATGCATGGGGCGAAAGAGTGGTGATGTAATCTTGTATTTGGCTAGCAGTTGCTCGGTTTCTTTGGAAAGTGTGACCCATTATCGCTAATGATCTCATGTGGGCGACCATATCGGCGTATGATGTTGTTGCCTTGGGAACTTTGCCACATTTTTAGCCCAGTGAGAGCGATTAGGAAGCGCTCTACCCACTTGGTGAAATAGTCAATTGCTACTAGGATAAAAAACAGGTGGCCTCTGTTCGGTACAGGTTATCTTTCGATTATGTCAATTCCCGTGCGGAGAATAGCGGAGATGTCATCGTGTATATGACGAAGAAGGAAGGCGTGTTTGTACGTTCCCGAAGATTTAACAGTAATGGCGGTGTCTCACGTATTTGATGCAATCAGATTCCATGCGCTCAATAATACCCTAAGCGTGTGATTTTCTTTGCCATCATAGGCCCACTCATGTGGGGACGCGCTCTCGTCGTGGACTTCTTCCGTCACCCTTTTCGTGCTGTGAATGATCAAGAAACAACGTAGGATTACAAAGGTGTTCTTTTGTATAATTCTCCTTGTCGGGATGTATTGGGAAGCTAATAGGCGTATATACGTTGTCCCCCTTTTTGTCCATATACGGTGGATGGGAATCTTGAATTAACAAGAAAGTCGGGATGCAGAACCAGGGTTCTGTCGCGTTCTTCTTCATTGGTGATTTGATGGACATAAGCGGTTGATCATCGTTCAATACACAAAGGCATTTCTACCGTAGGTCTGGCATATTTATCAAAGATGCGAGTTTAGAAGAGCGTCTGCAAAGTGATTTTCTTCCGAGGTAGGTGTAGGTAGGTTACGTGGTCAAAGAATTGAGCCACTTGGTCTATCTGACGATGGTCACCAGGCTCTCGCCCGGATTTCCAGATCCCGTAACTTGATTGATGATCGTGATGAATCCCATGTACTCCGAGGTTTTTGATGCCTAAGCATCGTCGTTTGAAGTCGATGAGACAAGCCTCATACTATGAGCGTTGTTTGTCACCTCGGTCGGTTTGACAACGATTGTTGTATGCTCACCTTCAGAGAAATGAAAAGCGATACTCTATTCCAATCCCTTAAATTTGATGCTCATCAAAGTATAGATCGAGTCGTCTGTTTGGAGTATATCCTCGTGGAAATGACCAGAATGTCTACATGGTTTGTAGCGTCGTTGATGGGATTTTCTGCAAAGAATTGCTGACAGCGCGACTATGACTTTTAGTAGCTTTATATTTAAGGTCAAATTAAGGCATGGGAGTCACCTTGAGCGTCCCGGGATTGAGGACGGGTTTCTCGAAAGTATTTAGTGGATCCGTTTTGGAATATATATCTTGGTGAGTAGCTAAGCATGTAGTGGCGTGGCTATTCGTTGCCCACACAAGCGAGGCATGTCTTTTCGAGTTGCGAGTACTTGCACTCATATTCGAGAACTTCTTACTTAGATAGTAATAGCTCTTTCTTCACTTCCCTACGGTTTTTGAGCTAGCATAGCACCCATATGATTTCGATTCTTGTGAGATATCGTGAAGGTTGATCTCGTTGTGAAGCGGCATGACCTTTGGTGGTTTTAGCTAATATCTCTTGATTAAGGTCAGCGCTTTTTTGACAATCATCATCCCATGGTGTGGTCTACATTTTCTTGAGTTTCTTGAGAATGGGCTGCAAATCATAGTAAGCCGATATGATAAACATATATTGTACCTTTCCCGGGGAATCCTCGACTTCTTTTTTGTTTGAGGTTGTGGCATTCGATGAGCTTTGATTTTTGAGGGATCTATTTCTATCGCGTTGGCTAACGACATATCTAGGAGTTTTAGGATGTTACCCCAAATGTGCATTTAAAGTTGAGTCTCATGTTGTACTTTCGTATGCGAAGAACACCGCGAAGGTTCAATGTGTCCCTCTCTTTCCTTGGATTTGTGATCATATCATCTACATACACCTCAACTTACACCTGTGCATCATGTCAAGTAAGGAGTGTAGTTGCGGTGCGTTGGTATGTAGCTCAGCGTTGATCAATCCGAATGGCATTCTTGTATAGCAATTTTCCCCATTGGGTGGCGAAGCGGTCTTGTGCATATCTTCCATGGCCATCTTGATTTGTTATAGCCAGCATACCCATCCATGAAGGATAATGTCGTGGTCTGTTGTCCGCATATGTCAATGTGAGGTAGAGTGAAGTCATCTTCGGACTCGCTTTGTTCAAGTCCACTAATCCTTTAAAACGGATTCTCCGTCCTTTTTGGGCCACGGGTATTATGTTGCTACCGGTGGATGCACTAAGAAACTTTGATGAACTGACTTTGGTGCTTATCAACTTCTTCCTTAATCTTTAGAAGCCCATTCTGTTCTCATTAGTGACTTCTGTTTCACAGGTTTTGAAACCGGCTTAATCGGAATCCTATGTTGGCGATATCCTGTCGATCCACAGCATGTCTTTGTAGGACCAAGCGTCTTTGAATTCATTTAGGAGGTCTATGAAATCGGCCCTTTAGGTGGCGCAGGTGGTCCCTATCCTAAGTTCTTTGGGTTCTAGTGGTTCGTTGATGGGTTCGGTATCCTCTGTGGTCCCCGCTTCCCCTTCTGCAATATTTCTTTGGCTTCGTAGGGAGGTATTTCGGTCAGAGTCGGGTCTTGGTCATCTCAGTATCATCATAAGCGGAGTGCACTCGAAGAACACGAGGAGAGTAAAGCGAACTGATTTATTCATATTAAGATTTGAGTAAAGTTAAAACAAAAAGCCAACAGATCCATGGTGGTGGCGGTAGGATCTGATAATTGGGGCATTCCCGAACTAAAGTGACTACTCGATGCTAGGCTAGGAGAAGCGAAGGGAGTGGGTATGACAGGAGTAGACTCTCTGGCGACTCCTCCTGAATACGACTCTGACTCACGACTCCGACTCGACTCGGGAACTCAAATGCGTCCTCTGTTTCTCCTTTGAACATCTCTCCTTCTCCAGTAGTGAGTTTGAAGAGTCTTCCTTGGTTGTTGGTCCATTTGATAGATTTTCTCCATCCTTTATAACTGCTGTTTGTGTCGATTTTACGTGATCAGCTTGGTGGAGTTGGACGATCGTCTGAAGTATCATAGTAATGATCTCATCTGCTAGCTTGCCCCTAATGAATCGGTCCTCTCCAAATAATAGGCTAACGACTTGTTCGTCGAAGCAAAGGTGCTTGGCCAGATTTGTGCCCAGTAGGAACCGTTTCGGGAGGAATGAAGTAAAAATCGTGAAAGATCTCAAATTCAGCTAACTTCCTCTCAAGATAATGCCAAGGTTCGGAAATCCAGTGAAAGAGTTGAACTTCCTTCTTGAGCAAGTATCCATTTAAGGTGGGGAGATATGGCCTCATTTGGACTCCCACGTACTTGCGATTTTGGACTTAATGAGCATTTTGAAACTTCTTCATTTGTGGGTTTTATCCCTAGCCCCAGTGGTATCCTTGTTGAGTTGCCTTTCTTGTATGGTGCGAAGGTGTTCTTCCGAACTGGGTTTAAAGGCATTCGAGGGAAGTATCACGATTCTTGAGTATGTGGTTGACCACCAAGTTGGAGTAGGGATTATAGTACAGGGTGCCAGCTCACTATCTATAACGTTCACACTTTAAGAGCCCCGAGTTCGTAGATGGGATCATGAGGACTTGATTGTTTGATTGCTTCTCAATTATTGCCTTGATAGGTAGCCGAAGTGATCGTCACAACTGCCATTGGTGGAATCTTGATCTTTTGGTGAAGGGTGGATGTTACCGCTTTGGGCGTGATCAAGGCCTTCAGTATGTTGAATGAAGCTTGATGTCACTATTTGGAAGTTGACTTTTCGCTCGATTGGTCCCGTGGCTATGGTGCACCATAAATGTCTTCCGTTGGTGCTCAAACTTTGCGTGGCACTTTATCGACTAGGAACTTTCTATGTGATTTGGAGAATTTTGTTAAAGATCCCCAGCCGTGTATTATACATGATTTCAGCCGTTCGGAAGGTCGTAACGGACCCTGTTTCTTTTCTCCAAATTTTATCAATCAGCGTCCGAGCTCATTTTAGGAATCAACCTGTTCGATTTCAGAATCAGCTGTTCTATTTGACCAAATAGCGAGCTTTAACACATTTTCACGATGTCAAGGTTTAGAATGCTAAGTTTGTGAACATCAGCACACCCAAATGTCTTCGTTGGTGCTCAAACTTTGCGTGACGCTATCGACCGAGGAACTTTTCTATGTGATTTCCGGAGAATTTTGTTAAGGACCCCGAATCAAAAGCAGTGTATTATACATTTCAATTTGATGTCGTTGAAGGCGTATGCGGACTCTGTTTCTTTTTCACCCCTTTTTTCAATCAGCGTCCGAGCTCATTTGGGAATCAACTTTGTTGATTTGGAATCAACTTTGATTCGATTTGACCTCGAATAACGACTTTAACACATTTTCACGATAATCCTAGTTTGGTGAATCTTTGGTTTGTGGCACACGGCACGACAAATGTCTTCCGTTGGTGCTCAAACTTTGCGTGGCCGCTTTACGACCCAGGAACTTTCTATGTGATTTAGGAGAATTTTGTTCGGAATCCCGAAAAACCGTATATTCTTTGTATTATACACTTCAATTTGTTAGTTCGGAAGGCGTGTCGTACCCTGTTTTTTGTCTCCTGTTTTTCAATCACGCGTCCGAGCTCATTTCAGGAATCAACCTGTTCGATTTAGGAATCAACCTTTGTTCGAAATATCGACCTCAAATAACGACCTTTAACACATTTTCACGATAATCAGATTTTGGCGAATCTTTTGCTGCTTTTGACACCCCCAAATGTCTTCCGTTGGTGCTCAAACTTTCGTATGGCCATGCTATCTCCAGCCAAGGAACTTTCTCTGTGATTTTCAGAAGAATTTTGTTCCAGGACCGGAATCCCGGCAGTGTATTATACATCAATTTGTAGTTCGGAAGGGCGTCACAGGACCTGTTTTCTTTTTCTCCTGTTTTTCAATCCGTCGAGGCTAACCGAAGGAATCAACCTGTTCCGATTTCAGAAATCAACCTGTTGATTTGAGCCTCAAATAAAGTTACCACATTTTTCACGATAGTCAGGGTTTGAAATGATCTTTGGTTTGGCACGGCTCCCAAATGTCTTCCGTTGGTGCTAAAACTTTGCGTGGACTCTTTATCATTGATAACTTTCTATGTGATTTCAGGAGAATTTTGTTCAGGACCTAAATCCAAAAGCAAGTGTATTAAACATTTAAATTTGACCATTCGGAAGGTCGTAAATAGGACCTGTTTTTTTTCCCGTGTTTTTCAATCACGCATCGAGCTCATTTCAGGAATCAACCTGTTCGATTTCAGCCTCAAATATGACTTTAACACATTTTCCGATAATCAGGAGTTGGCGAATCTTGGTTTGTAGCACCGGCACCCCCAAATGTCTTCGTTGGTGCTCAAACTTTGTGTGCCGCTTTATCGACCCGAGGAACTTTCTATGTGATTTCGGAGGAATTTTGTTCCGGGACCCCGAAAAACGTGTATTATACACTTCAATTTCAACCGTTCGGAAGGTCGAATTAGGACACATTTTTTTTCTCCTGTTTTTCAATCAGCGTCGAGGATCATTTTAGGAATCAACTTTATTCGATTTGAGAATCAACCTTTCTATTTGACCTCAAATACAAGCTTTAACACATTTTTCGATAATCAGGTTTGGTGAATGCTGGTTTTGAGGCACCCCCAAATGTTTTAGTTGGTGCTCAAACTTTTCGTGGCGCTTTATACGACCCGAGGAACTTTCTATGTGATTTAGAATTTTGTTAGGGACCGGAATCCCGGAAAAAGTGTATTATACATTTCAATTTCAGGCGTTCGGAAGGTAAATGGGACCCTGTTTCTTTTTTCTCCTTTTTTCAATCAGCGTCGAGCTCATTTGAGAATCAACGTGTTCGATTTGAGGAATCAACCTGTTCGATTTCAGCCTCAAATAACGAGCTTTAACACATTTTCACGATAATCTAGTTTGGCGAATCTTTGGTTTGTAGCACACCGGCACCCCAAATGTCTTCCGTTGGTGCTCAAACTTTGCGTGGCCGCTTTATCTGACCGAGGAACTTTCTATGTGATTTCCGGAGAATTTTGTTCGGAATCCGAAAAGCAAGTGTATTATACACTTCAATTTGACCGTTCGGAAGGTCGTCTAGGACCTGTTTCTTTTTCTCCTGTTTATCAATCATGCGTCCAAGCTCATTTTAGGAATCAACCTGTTCGATTTCAGGAATCAACTTTGTTCGATTTCGACCTCAAATAATGACTTTAACACATTTTCGATAATCAAGTTTTGAATCTTTGGTTTTGCACCGGCACCCCCAAATGTCTTCCGTTGGTGCTCAAACTTTCGTGGCCTCTTTATCGAGTCGAGGAACTTTCTATGTGATTTCGGAGAATTTTGTTCAGGATCCAGCATTAAGTGTATTATCCACTTTGATTTCAGCGTTCGGAAGGCGTATCGGACCTGTTTCTTTTTCTCACTGTTTTTCAATCCGCGTCAGAGCTCCGAGGAATCAACCATTCAATTTCAGAAATCAACCTGTTCGATTTCAGCCTCAAATAAAAAGCTTTAACACATTTTCCGATAATCAGGAGTTTAGTGAATCTTTGGTTTTTACTGCACAGGCACATCAAATGTCTTCCGTTGATGCTCAAACTTTGCGTGGCGCTTTATCGACCAGGAACTTTCTATGTGATTTCGGAAAATTTTGTTCGGGACGGAATCCCAGCAAACCGTGTATTATACATCAATTTTCGGCCGTTAGGTCGTCTGCAGGACCTTGTTTCTTTTTATTTTGTTTTTTCAATCAGCGTCGGCTCATTTCAGGAATCAACTGTTATTCGATTTCAGGAGTCTTTATTGATTTGACCTCAAATACGAGTTTTAACACATTTTCGATAATCAGGAGTTTTGAATCTTTGGTTTGTGGCATACGGCACCATAAAATGTCTTCGTTGGTGCTCAAAATTTGCGTGGCGCTTTATCGACCAGGAACTTTCTATGTGATTTCCAAAATTTTGTTAGGAATCGGCAAGTGTATTATAAACTTCAATTTCGGCCGTTGGAAGGGACGGACCACCATTTCTTTATCCTGTGTTTTCAATCACGCATCGAGTCATTTGAATCAGCACGATCGATTTCAGCCCCTCAAATAATGAGCTTTAACACATTTTCCGATAATCAGGAGTTTTGATGTTGGTTGGTTTGTAGCACTGGCACCATGCAAATGTCTTCCGTTGGTGCTCAAACTTTGCGTGGCGTTTTTATCGACCGAGGAACTTTCTATGTGATTTGGAAAAATTTTGTTAGGACCCAGGAATCCCCAAAAACCGTATATTATACACTATAATTTATTAGTTGGGAAGGTTGTCTAGGACTGTTCTTTTTCTCACATTTTTTCAATCGCGTCAGAGCTCATTTCAAGGAATCAACCTTTGATTTCAGGAATCAACTTATTCAATTTCAGCCTCAAATATGAGCTTTAACACATTTTTCACGATGTCAGAGTTTCGGCGAATGCTAGTTTGTGACATCGGCACCCTAAATGTCTTCGTTGGTGCTCAAACTTTGCGTGGCGCTTTGTCTGACCCGGCCAGACTTTCTATGTGATTTAGGAGAATTTTGTTCCGTGCCGGAATCCCAGAAAAGAGTGTATTATACACTTCAATTTAAGTAGTTCGGAAGGTCGTCATGGGACCTGTTTCTTTTTCTCCTGTTTTTTCAATCACGCGTCAAGGCTCATTTCGGAATCAACCTGTTGATTTGGAATCAGCTTTATTGATTCGATATCAAATAAGAGCTTTACACATTTTCCGATAATCAGAGTTTTGGCGAATCTTTGGTTTTAGCATCAAGCACCCCCAAATGTCTTCGTTGGTGCTCGAACATTGCGTGGCGCTTTATCGGCCCAAGGAACTTTCTATGTGATTTGGAGGAATTTTATTAGGGACCGGAATCGGCAGCAGTGTATTATACACTTCAATTTCGGCCGTTGGAAGGTAAATGCAGGACCACCTGTTTCTTTTTCTCCTGTTTTTCAATCACAGCGTCCGAGCTCATTTGTGGAATCAACCTTTTGATTTGAGGAATCAACTGTTTGATTTTGACCTCAAATAACGAGCTTTAACACATTTTCACGATAATCAGGAGTTTTGGCGAATCTTTGGTTTGTGACACACCCGGCACCCCCAAATGTCTTCCTTTGGTGATCAAACTTTGCGTGGCGCTTTATCGACCGAGAAACTTTCTATGTGATTTCGGGAAAATTTTGTTCCAAGGATCCCAGAAAAAAAGTGTATTATACACTTGATTTGTAGTTCGGAAGGTCGTCTAGGACCACTGTTTCTTTTTCTCCTGTTTTTCAATCAGCGTCCGGGTCGAGCTCATTTCAAGACATCAACCTGTTCGATTTCAGCCACAAATAACGAGCTTTAACACATTTTCGATAATCAGGAGTTTAGCGAATCTTTGGTTTTGGCTTCATGCGCCCAAATGTCTTCGTTGGTGCTCAAACTTAGCGTGGACTCTTTATCGACCCGAGGAACATTCTATGTAATTTCGTAGAATTTTATTCACGGGACCCAGGAATCCGAAAAAGCCGTGTATTATACACTTCAATTTAGGCGTTGGAAGGTAAATCAGGATCTGTTTCTTTTTCTCCCTATTTTTCAATCAGTCGAGCTCATTTGAGAATCAACCTTCGATTTGGAATCAACTGTCGATTTAGCCTCAAATAACGTGCTTTAACACATTTTTCGATAATCAGGAGTTTTGCGAATCTTGGTTTTGCGACTCAAGCACCCCAAATGTCTTCGTTGGTGCTCAAACTTTGCGTGCGTTTTATCGGACCGAGGAACTTTCTATGTGATTTCAGGAGAATTTTGTTCCGGGACCGCGGAATCCCGAAAAACCGTGTATTATACATTTCAATTTTAGCCGTTCGGAAGGTAAATGCAGGACCCATTTCTTTTTCTCCTGTTTTCAATCAGCGTCGAGCTCATTTCGAGAATCAACCTTTTTTATTTCGGGAATCATGTTGTTCGATTCACCTCAAATAACGAGCTTTAACACATTTTTCACGATAATCGGGTTTAATGAATCTTGGTTTGTGACACACGGCACCCCCAAATGTCTTCGTTGGTGATCAAACTTTGCGGGGCGCTATCGACCAGGAACTTTCATGTGATTTCGGAAAATTTGACCGGAATCAGCGTGTATTATACACATCAATTTGGCCGTTAGGAAGGTCGTCAGGACCTTGTTTCTTTTTCAACATTTTGTTTTTCAATCACGCGTCCCAACTCATTTGAGGAATCCTTTGTTCGATTTAAGCCTCAAATAACGAGCTTTAACACGTTTTTCACGATAATCAGAGTTTGGCGAATCTTTGGTTTGTAGCAGCACGGCACTGAAAATATCTTCCGTTGGTGATCAAACTTTGCGTGGCGCTTTATCGACCGAGGAACTTTTATGTGATTTAGGAGAATTTTGTTAAGGGACCAGGAATCGGCAAGTATAATTACACTTCAATTTGATCGTTGAAGGTAAATACTGGGACCACTGTTTCTTTCTCCTGTTTTTTTCAATCAGCGTCGAGGCTCATTTCGGAATCAAGTTGTTCGATTTGACCTCAAATAACGAGCTTTAACACATTTTCACGATAATCAGGGTTTGTGAATCTTGGTTTTGCATCTGACACCCGCACCCAAATGTCTTCGTTGGTGCTCAAACTTTTGCGTGGCGCTTTATCGACGAGGACTTTCTATGTGATTTAGGAGAATTTTATTGGGAGGAATCCGGCAAGTGTATTATACACTTCAATTTCAGCGTTCGGAGAAGGTCGTTAGGACCGTTTCTTTATCCGTGTTTTTCAATCACGCTTATCCGAAGTCATTTCAGGAATCAACTGTTGATTTGATTGCCTCAAATAACGAGCTTTAACACATTTTCACGATAATCAAGGTTTGGCGAATCTTGGTTTTGCACACCAGCACCCCCAAATATCTTCCGTTGGTGCTCAAACTTTGCGTGGCAGCTTTATCGACCGAGGAACTTTCTATGTGATTTGCGAAAAATTTTGTTAGGGACCGGAATCCGAAAAACCATGTATGTTATACACTATAATTTAGCCGTTGGAAGGTTCGTAGGACCACTGTTTTTTCTCCTGTTTTTTCAATCGCGTCCGAGCTCATTTGAGAATCAACCTCTTGATTTGAGAAATCAACATTGTTCGAGGGAATCAACCGGATTGTTGACCTCAAATATGACTTTAACACATTTTCACGATAATCAAGTTTTGGAATGCTAGTTTGTGACACATCAACACCCTAAATGTCTTCGTTGGTGCTCAAACTTTGCGTGGCGCTTTATCCCGACTGAGGAACTTTCTATGTGATTTAAATTTTGTTCGGGACCGAATCCCAAAAAGTGTATTATACACTTCAATTTCGGCCCGTTCGGAAGGTCGTCGGACCACATTTCTTTTTCTCCTGTTTTTCAATCACGCGTCGAGCTCATTTCAGGAATCAACTGTTTCGATTTCAGGAATCAACTTTGTTCGATTTGACCTCAAATAACGAGCTTTAACACATTTTCACGATAATCTAGGTTTGCGAATCTTTGGTTTGTAGCACACGGCACCCCAAATGTCTTCCGTTGGTGCTCAAACTTTGCGTGGCGCTTTATCGACCAAGGAACTTTCTATGTGATTTCCGGAGAATTTTGTTCAGGGGAATCCGAAAAAGTGTATTATACACTTCAATTTGGCCCGTTCGGAAGGGAAGGTCGTGCCGGACCTGTTTATTTTTCTCCTGTTTTTCAATCGCGTCGAGCTCATTTCAGGAATCAACTTTGTTCGATTTCACCTCAAATATGACCTTTAACACATTTTCCGATAATCGATTTTCGGCGAATCAGTTTGTGGCACACCGAGCACCCCAAATGTCTTCCGTTGGTGCTCAAACTTTGCGTGGCCACTTTATCTGACCCAAGGAACTTTCTATATGATTTCAGAAAATTTTGTTCGGGACTCCGGAATCCGGCAGTGTATTATACACTTCAATTCAAATGCGTTCGGAAAGGCGTCTACAGGACCCTGTTTCTTTTTCTCCCTGTTTTTCAATCGCGCGTCCGAGCTCATTTCAGGAATCAACCTGTTCGATTTCAGAAATCAACTTGTTCGATTTCAGCCTCAAATAACGAGATTTTACACATTTTTCACGATAATCAGGGTTTCGGCGAATCTTTGGTTTTGCACCGGCTCCCCCAAATGTCTTCGTTGGTGCTCAAACTTTGCGTGGACTCTTTATCTGACCCGAGGAACTTTCTATGTGATTTCCAGAGAATTTTGTTCAGGACCCAAGAATCCGGAAAAAGTGTATTAAACATTTAAATTTGACCATTGGAAGGTAAATGCCGGACCTGTTTCTTTTCCCGTGTTTTTCAATCACGCATCCAAGCTCATTTCAGGAATCAACTTGTTCGATTTCAGCCTCAAATAACGAGCTTTAACACATTTTCACGATAATCAGAGTTTCGGCGAATCTTTGGTTTGTAGCACAAGCACCTCCCAAATGTCTTCCCTTGGTGCTCAAACTTTGCGTGGCCGCTTTATCTGACCAGAGGAACTTTCTATGTGATTTCAGGAGAATTTTGTTCGGAATCGAAAAACCGTGTATTATACACTTGATTTCAGTAGTTCGGTAGGTCGTAGGACCTGTTTCTTTTTCTCCTGTTTATCAATCACGCGTCGATCTCATTTTAGGAATCACCTGTTCGATTTTAGGGGAATCAACTTTGTTCTATTTCAGCTTCAAATAACGAGCTTTAACACATTTTTCACGATAATCAGGGTTTGGCGAATGCTAGTTTGTGACACGTCAGCACACCCAAATGTCTTCCGTTGGTGCTCAAATTTTGCGTGGCAAACTTTATCGACGAGGAACTTTCTATGTGATTTCCGGAGAATTTTGTTCGGGACCCAGAATCGAAAAAGCAGTGTATTATACATTTCAATTTCGGCCGTTAGGAAGCTCGTGCCGGACCTGTTTCTTTTTCTCCTTTTTTCAATCACGCGTCAGAGCTCATTTGGGAATCAACCTATTCGATTTCAGGAATCAACCTGTTCGATTCGACCTCAAATAACGACCTTTAACACATTTTCACGATAATCAGATTTTGGCGAATCTTGGTTTGTGGCACACCGACACCCCCAAATGTTTTCCGTTGGTTCTCAAACTTTACGTGGCCACTTTATCTGACCCAAGGAACTTTCTATATGATTTGGAAGAATTTTGTTCGGGACTCGGAATCAAAAAAAAACAGTGTATTATACACTTCAATTTCAGTAGTTCGGAAGAAGGCGTCGGACCTGTTTCTTTTTCTCCTGTTTTTCAATCACATCCGAGCTCACTTCAGGAATCAACCTGTTGATTTCAGAAATCAACCTGTTCGATTTGAGCCTCAAATAACGAGATTTAACACATTTTCATGATAATCGAGGTTTAGTGAATCTTTGGTTTTTTGCACACGGCTCCCCCAAATGTCTTCGTTGGTGCTCAAACTTTGCGTGGACTCTTTATCGACCGATGAACTTTCTATGTGATTTCCGGAGAATTTTGTTCAGGACCCTAGAATCGAAAAAGTGTATTAAACATTTAAATTTGACCATTGGAAGGTAAATGCAGGACCATTTCTTTTTCCCGTGTTTTCAATCACGCATCAAGCTCATTTCAGGAATCAACCTGTTCGATTTCAGCCTCAAATAACGAGCTTTAACACATTTTCACGATAATCAGAGTTTCGGCGAATCTTTGGTTTGTGGCACACCGGCACTTGCAAATGTCTTCCATTGGTGCTCAAACTTTGCATGGCGCTTTATCGACCCGAGGAACTTTCTATGTGATTTCGGAGAATTTTGTTCGGAATCCGAAAAAAATGTATTATACACTTCAATTTCAGCCGTTAGGTAAGTCGTCATAGGACATTTCTTTTTCTCCCTGTTTATCAATCGCGTCGATCTCATTTTAGGAATCAACCTGTTTGTTCGATTTCAGGAATCAACTTTGTTCTATTTGACTTCAAATAACGACTTTAACACATTTTCGATAATCGAGTTTAGTGAATGCTAGTTTGTGACACGTCGGCACACCCAAATGTCTTCGTTGGTGCTCAAATTTTGCGTGGCGCTTTATCGACAGGAACTTTCTATGTGATTTCGGGAGAATTTTGTTCAGGGACCGGAATCGAAAAACCGTGTATTATACATTTCAATTTTGACCCGTTCGGAAGGTCGTCTAGGACCTGTTTCTTTTTCTCCTGTTTTTCAATCAGCGTCGAGCTCTTTTTTCAGAATCAGCTTTGTTCGATTTCGAGGGGAATCAACTTTGTTCGATTTCGACCTCAAATAACGAGCTTTAACACATTTTTCACGATAATCCTAGTTTGGCGAATCTTGGTTTTTGTAGCACACGGCACCCATAAATGTCTTCCGTTGGTGCTCAAACTGCGTGACGCTTTATCGACCCAGGAACTTTTATGTGATTCCGGAGTATTTTGTTAGGAATCCGAAAAATGTATTATACACTTCAATTCGGCCGTTCGGAAGGTAAATGCAGGACCTGTTTCTTTTTCTCTGTTTATCAATCACGCGTCCAAGCTCATTTTAGGAATCAACTTTGTTGATTTCAGGGGAATCAACTTTGTTCGATTTCAGCCTCAAATTCTGAGCTTTAACACATTTTCACGATAATCAGGGTTTGTGAATCCTGGTTTTGCGCACAAGCACCCCCAAATATCTTCCGTTGGTGGTCAAACTTTGCGTGGCGCTTATCGACCGAGGATCTTTCTATGTGATTCCGGAGAATTTTGTTCGGGACCGAATCCGAAAAAGCGGTGTATTTATACACTTCAATTTCAGCCGTTCGGAAGGTCGTGCCGGACCTGGTTTCTTTTTCTCCCTGTTTTTCAATCACGCGTCCAAGCTCATTTCAGGAATCAACACATTCGATTTGACCTCAAATAATGAGCTTTAACATATTTTCACGATAATCGGGTTTGGCACGAATCTTGGTTTGTAGCTGCAAGCACCCCAAATCTCTTCCATTGGTGCTCAAACTTTGCGTGGCGCTTTATCGGCCCAGGAACTTTCTATGTGATTTCCGGAGAATTTGTTAGGGGAATCCCGAAAAACCGTGTATTATACACTTCAATTTGACCGTTCGGAAGGTCGTCAGGACCACTGTTTCTTTTTCTCCGTGTTTTTCAATCACGCATCCGAGCTCATTTCAAAAATCAACTTTGTTCGATTTGACCTCAAATAACGAGCTTTAACACATTTTTCACTATAATCAGAGTTTTCGCGAATCTTTGGTTTGTGGCACACCGGCACCCCCAAATGTCTTCTCCGTTGATGCTCAAACTTTGCGTGGCGCTTTATCGACCAGGAACTTTCTATGTGATTTACGGAAAATTTTGTTCGGGACCGAATCCAAAAAGTGTATTATACACTTTAATTTCCGTTGAATGTAAACGGACCTTGTTTCTTTTTCTCCTTTGTTTTTTTTCAATCATGCGTCAGGCTCATTTCGGGAATCAACTTTGTTCGATTTGAAGTCCTTTGTTCGATTTCGGCCTCAAACAACGAGTTTTAACACATTTTTCACGATAATCAGGAGTTTGGCGAATCTTTGGTTTGTGGCATCGGCACCCCCAAATGTCTTCCGTTGGTGCTCAAACTTTGCGTGGCCGCTTTATCGACCCGAGGAACTTTCTATGTGATTTTCGGAGAATTTTGTTCGGAATCTGAAAAAGTGTATTATACACTTCAATTTGTAGTTCGGAAGGTGTCTGGGACCTGTTTCTTTATCCCTGTTTTTCAATCACGTCATCCGAGGTCATTTCGAGGAATCAACTTTGTTTGATTTGACCTCAAATAACGAGCTTTAACACATTTTCCGATAATCAGAGATTGGCGAATCTTTGGTTTGTAGCACAGGCACCCCCAAATGTCTTCGTTGGTGCTCAAACTTTGCGTGGCGCTTTATCGACCGAGGAACTTTCTATGTGATTTGCGAAAAATTTTGTTAAGGACCCCGGAATCGAAAAACCGTATATTATACACTATAATTTCAGCCGTTGGGAAGGTTGTCTGGACCTGTTTTTTTCTCCCTGTTTTTTAATCGCGTCGAGCTCATTTAGAATCAACTGTTGATTTGAAATCAATTTCGATTTCGGCCTCAAATAGCGAGGTTTAACATATTTTCCGATAATCAGGAGTTTCGGCGAATGCTTTGGTTTTTGACACATCGGCACCCCAAATGTCTTCCGTTGGTGCTCAAACTTTGCGTGGCCGCTTTATCGGACCCGAGGAACTTTCTATGTGATTTAAAGGAGAATTTTGTTAAGGACCAGAATCCCCAAAAGTGTATTATACACTTCAATTCGGACCGTTCGGAAGGTCGTGCTGGGACCTGTTTCTTTTTCTCCCTGTTTTTCAATCACGCGTCAGAGCTCATTTCAGGGAATCAACTTTGTTTGATTTCGATTTTGACACTCAAATAACGAGCTTTAACACATTTTCACGATAATCAGGTTTTGGCGAATCTTTGGTTTTTGTGGCACACCGCACCCCCAAATGTCTTCGTTGGTGCTCAAACTTTGCGTGGCCCTTTATCGACCAGGAACTTTCTATGTGATTTCAGGAGAATTTTATTCCAGGACCCCGGAATCCCGAAAAACCGTGTATTATACACTTCAATTTGGTAGTTCGGAAGGAAATGGGACCCTGTTTCTTTTCTCCTGTTTTTCAATCACTGCGTCGAGCTCATTTCAGGAATCAACCAAGTTCGATTTCGGGAATCAATTTCGCCTCAAATAACGAGCTTTAACACATTTTCACGATAATCAGTTTTGGCCGAATCTTTGGTTTGTAGCACACGGCGCCCCCAAATGTCTTCCGTTGGTGCTCAAACTTTGCGTGGCGTTTTATCGACCCAGGAACTTTCTATGTGATTTACGGAGAATTTTGTTAAGGGACGGAATCCCAGAAAAACCGTGTATTATACACTTCAATTTGTAGTTCGGAAGGTCGTCCGGACCTGTTTCTTTTTCTCCTGTTTTTCAATCACGCGTCCGAGCTCATTTCAGGAATCAACCTTTTTGATTTCGGAATCAACTGTTACCTCAAATAACGAGCTTTAACACATTTTTCCGATAATCAGAGTTTCGTGAATCTTTGGTTTTGTGACACACCAGCACCCAAATTCTTCCGTTGGTGATCAAACTTTGCGTGGCGCTTTATCGACCCAGGAACTTTCTATGTGATTTCAGGAAAATTTTGGAGGAATCGGCAAAGTGTATTATACATTTCAATTTCAGTAGTTAGGTTCGGAAAGTCGTAAACAGGACCCTTTTTCTTTTTCTCCCTGTTTTCAATCGGGTCCGAGCTCATTTCAAGAAATCAACTTTGATTTCACCTCAAATAATGAGCTTTAACACATTTTCACGATAATCAAGGTTCGGCGAATCTTTGGTTTGTGGCACACCGGCACCCCCAAATGTCTTCCGTTGGTGCTCAAACTTGGCGTGGACTCTTTATCTGACCCGAGGAACTTTCTATGTGATTTCCGTAGAATTTTTTACGGGACCCGGAATCCAAAAAAGCAAGTGTATTATACACTTTAATTTCAGTAGTTCGGAATGTAAATCTCAGGACCTTGTTTCTTTTTCTCCTGTTTTTCAATCATGCGTCGAGCTCATTTGAGAATCAACTTTCTATTCGATTTTGAGTCAACTATTCGATTTCAGCCTCAAATAACGAGTTTTAACACATTTTCACGATAATCAGGAGTTTCGGCCGAATCTTTGGTTTGTGGCATCCGGCACCCCAAATGTCTTCCGTTGGTGCTCAAACTTTGCGTGGCGCTTTATCGACCCAGGAACTTTCTATGTGATTTAGGAGAATTTTGTTCCGGGGAATCTGGAAAAAGTGTATTATACACTTCAATTTCGGCCGTTCGGAAGGTAAATGGGACCTGTTTCTTTTCCCCATGTTTTTCAATCACGCGTCGAAGGCTCATTTGAGGAATCAACTTTTTGATTTGCCTCAAATAACGAGCTTTAACACATTTTTTCACGATAATCAGAGTTTGGCGAATCTTTGGTTTTGGCACACCGGCACCCAAATGTCTTAGTTGGTGCTCAAACTTTGCGTGGCGCTTTATCGACCCGAGGAACTTTCTATGTGATTTGCGGAAATTTTTTCGGGACCGGAATCCCAAAACCGTATATTATACCTTTATAATTTGTAGTTGGGAAGGTTGTAGGACCTGTTTTTTTTCTCCTGTTTTTAATCACGCGTCGAGCTCATTTCGAGAATCAACATTCATTTCAGGAATCAACACCATTAAATTCGACCTCAAATAACGAGGTTTAACACATTTTCACGATAATCAGGAGTTTGGCGAATCTAGTTTTTGACACATCGGCACCCCAAATGTCTTCCGTTGGTGCTCAAACTTTGCGTGGCCGCTTTATCGACCCGAGGAACTTTCTATGTGATTTAGGAGAATTTTATTCAGGACCAGGAATCCCAAAAAAAGTGTATTATACACTTCAATTTTACCGTTGGAAGGTCGTGCGGACCTGTTTCTTTTTCTCCTTTTTTTCAATCAGCGTCCGAGCTCATTTCATTCGATTTGGGAATGTTATTCGATTTTGACTCAAATATTTGACCTTTAACACATTTTTCACGATGTCAAGGTTTCGCGAATCTTTGTTTGTAGGCACGGCCCCCCAAATGTCTTCCGTTGGTGCTCAAACTTTGCGTGGCCACTTTATCGACCCAAGGAACTTTCTATGTGATTTTCGGAGAATTTTATTCGGGACCGGAATCCAAAAAGGTGTATTATACACTTCAATTTGTTAGTTCGGAAGGCGTCGGGACCGGTGTTTCTTTTCTCCTGTTTTTCAATCACACGTCAGGAGCTCAATTTGAGAATCAACTCGATTTCAGGAATCAACCTGTTCGATTTGCCTCAAATAACGAGCTTTAACACATTTTCCACGATAATCAGGGTTTGGCGAATCTTTGGTTTGTGGCACACCGGCACCCCCAAATGTCTTCCGTTGGTGCTCAAACATTGCGTGGCCGTTTTATCGACGGAGGAACTTTCTATGTGATTTCGGAGAATTTTGTTAGGGACCCGGAATCCAGAAAAACCATGTATTATACACTTCAATTGGTTAGTTCGGAAGGTCGTCTCGGACCACTGTTTCTTTTTCTCCACTGAACTTTTTTTTTCAATCGGCGTCGAGCTCATTTGTGGAATCAACCTTTTTGATTTGGGGAATCACTTTGTTCGATTTCGGCCTCAAATTGAGCTTTAACACATTTTCACGATAATCAGGGTTTGGCGAATCTTTGGTTTTGACACCAGGCACCCCCAAATTTCTTAGTTGGTGATCAAACTTTGCGTGGCGCTTTATCTCGACCCGGGAACTTTCTATGTGATTTAGGAAAATTTTGTTCAGGAACCCAAATCCGTGTATTATACATTTCAATTTAGACCGTTCGGAAGGTCGTCAGGACCCTTTTTCTTTTTCTCCTGTTTTTCAATTCACGTCGTCGAGCTCATTTGAGGAATCAACTCTGTTCGATTTTTGACCAAATAACGAGCTTTACACATTTTCACGATAATCAGGAGTTTGGCGAATCTTTGGTTTGTGGCACACGGCACCCCCAAATGTCTTCGTTGGTGCTCAAACTTTGCGTGGACTCTTTATCGGCCAGGAACTTTCTATGTGATTTCGGAGGAATTTTGTTCGGGACCCGGAATCCGAAAAAAACGAGTGTATTATACACTTCAATTTAGCCGTTCGGAAGGTAAATCTTTGGACCTGTTTCTTTTTCTCCTATTTTTCAATCACGCGTCCGAGCTCATTTCGGGAATCAACGATTTAGGAATTGATTTCAGCCTCAAATAACGAGCTTTAACACATTTTTCGATAATCAGGAGTTTTGGCGAATCTTTGGTTTTGTACTCACCGGCACCCCCAAATGTCTTCCGTTGGTGCTCAAACTTTGCGTGGCCGTTTTTATCGACCCGAGGAACTTTCTATGTGATTTCCGGAGAATTTTGTTCGGGACCGAAATCCGAAAAAGCGTGTATTATACATTTCAATTTAGCCGTTCGGAAGGTAAATCTAGGACCTGTTTCTTTTTCTCCTGTTTTTCAATCACGCGTCGATCTCATTTTGGAATCAACCTTTTGATTTCGGGAATCATTTCATTTGACCTCAAATAACGACTTTAACACATTTTCACGATAATCAGGAGTTTGGCGAATCTTTGGTTTGTGACACTGTGGCACCCCAAATGTCTTCCGTTGGTGCTCAAACTTTGCGTGGCCGCTTTATCGACCCGAGGAACTTTCTATGTGATTTAGGAAATTTTGTTAAGGACCCCGGAATCCGAAAAACCGTGTATTATACACTTCAATTTGGCCCGTTCGGAAAGGTCGTGAGGATCTTGTTTCTTTTCTCAACTGTTTTTCAATCACGCGTCCGACTCATTTAGGAATCAACTTTATTCGATTTCAACCTCAAATACGAGCTTTAACACATTTTCCACGATAATCGAGTTTGGCGAATCTTTGGTTTGTGGCACAAGCACCCCCAAATATCTTCCGTTGGTGCTCAAACTTTGCGTGGCGCTTTATCGACCCAGGAACTTTCTATGTGATTTAGAATTTTGTTCGGGACACGGAATCCGGCAAGTATATTATACACTTCAATTTGGCCGTTCGGAAGGTCGTGGGACCTTGTTTCTTTTTCTCCTTTGTTTTTCAATCACGCGTCCGAGCTCATTTCAGGAATCAAGGATTTGTTCGATTTGACCTCAAATATGAGCTTTAACACATTTTTCGATAATCAGGAGTTTGGCGAATACTTGGTTTGTGGCTCACCGGCACCCCTAAATGTCTTCCGTTGGTGCTCAAACTTTGCGTGGCGCTTTATCGACTCGAGGAACTTTCTATGTGATTCCGGAGAATTTTGTTCGGGACCGGAATCTAAAAAGCAAGTGTATTATACACTTCAATTTCGACCGTTCGGAAGGTCGTGCGGACCTGTTTCTTTTCTCTCCATTGTTTTCAATCACGCGTCCGAGCTCATTTAGGAATCAACCTTTTGATTTGGAGAATCAATTTGATTTGACCTCAAATAACGAGCTTTAACACATTTTCACGATGTCAAGAGTTTGGTGAATCTTTGGTTTGTAGCACACGGCACCCCAAATGTCTTCCGTTGGTGCTCAAACTTTGCGTGGACTCTTTATCGACCAGGAACTTTCTATGATTTCGGAGAATTTTGTTCCGGGACCGGAAAAAAGCAAGTGTATTATACACTTCAATTTAATTAGTTCGGAAGGTAAATCAGGATCTGTTTCTTTTTCTCCTATTTTTCAATCGCGTCGAGCTCATTTCGGGAATCAACTGTTCGATTTGAGAATCTTTTCGATTTCAACCTCAAATATGAGCTTTAACACATTTTCACGATAATCAGGGTTTTGGCGAATCTTTGGTTTGTGGCTGCGGCACCCCCAAATGTCTTCCGTTGGTGCTCAAACTTTGCGTGGCGTTTTTATCGACCGAGGAACTTTCTATGTGATTTCGGAGAATTTTGTTCGGGACCCCGGAATCCGAAAAAGCCGTGTATTATACATTTCAATTTGACCCGTTCGGAAGGTCGTACAGGACCTGTTTCTTTTTCTCCCTGTTTTTCAATCACGCGTCGAGCTCATTTCAGGAATCAACATTCGATTTGACCTCAAATAACGACTTTAACACATTTTCACGATAATCAGGAGTTTGGCGAATCTTTGGTTTTGGCACACGGCTCCCCCAAATGTCTTCGTTGGTGCTCAAACTTTGCGTGGCGCTTTATCGACGAGGAACTTTCTATGTGATTTCGGAAAATTTTGTTCGGGACCGGAATCGGCAGTGTATTATACACTTCAATTTCAGCCGTTCGGAAGGTAAATCTAGGACCTGTTTCTTTTTCTCCTATTTTTCAATCAGCGTCGTGCTCATTTCAGGAATTCAATCTTTGTTCGATTTGACCTCAAATAACGAGCTTTAACACATTTTCACGATAATCAGGTTTGTGAATCTTTGGTTTTGTGGCTGCCGGCACCCCAAATGTCTTCCGTTGGTGCTCAAACTTTGCGTGGCGCTTTATCGACCAAGGAACTTTCTATGTGATTTCCGGAGAATTTTGTTCGGGACCGGAATCGAAAAACCGTGTATTATACACTTCAATTTGGCCGTTCGGAAGGTCGTATGGGACCTTGTTTCTTTTTCTCTGTTTTTCAATCAGCGTCGAGCTCATTTGAGAATCAACTTTGTTGATTTGATTTCAGCCTCAAATAATGAGCTTTAACACATTTTCACGATAATCAGGGTTTAGTGAATCTTGGTTTGTAGCACACGGCACCCAAATATCTTCCGTTGGTGCTCAAACTTTTGCGTGGCGCTTTATCGACCTGTAACTTTCTATGTGATTTAGGAAAAAATTTTGTTCAGGGACCGGAGATCCAGAAGAAAACCGTGTATTATACACTTTGATTGCCGTTCGGAAGGTCGTCTTAGGACCTGTTTCTTTTTTCTCCATTTTTTCAATCTAGCGTCAGAGCTCATTTTTCTTTCGAGGGAATGCTGTTCGATTTCGGCCTCAAATAACGACTTTAACACATTTTTCACGATAATCAGGAGTTTTGGCCGAATCTTTGGTTTGTGGCACCGGCACCCCCAAATGTCTTCCGTTGGTGCTCAAACTTTGCGTGGCGCTTTATCGACCAGGAACTTTCTATGTGATTTCGGGAGAATTTTGTTAGGACCGGAATCCAGCAAGTGTATTATACACTTCAATTTGGCCCGTTCGGAAGGTCGTGCGGGACCTGTTTCTTTTTCTCCTGTTTTCAATCAGCGTCGAGCTCATTTCAAGAATCAACCTGATTTTGATTTCAGCCTCAAATAACGAGCTTTAACACATTTTCGATAATCAGGGAGTTTTGAATCTTTGGTTTGTGCACGCTGGCACCCCCAAATGTCTTCGTTGGTGCTCAAACTTTGCGTGGCGCTTTATCGACCCGGAACTTTCTATGTGATTTAAATTTTGTTCGGGACCGGAATCGGCAAGTGTATTATACACTTCAATTTCGGCCGTTCGGAAGGTCGTCTTTGGACCTGTTTCTTTTTCTCCTGTTTTTCAATCAGCGTCAAAGCTCATTTTCCAGGAATCAGCTTTGATTTCGATTTGGCCTCAAATAACGAGCTTTAACATTTTTTCGATAATCAGGTTTGGTGAATGGATTTTGGTTTGTCGGCACCCCCGAATGTCTTCGTTGGTGCTCAAACTTTGCGTGAGCGCTTTATCGACCGAAGAACTTTCTATGTGATTTAGGAAATTTTGTTAAGGGACCGGGAATCCGGCAAGTGTATTATACACTTCAATTCGGTAGTTCGGAAGGTAAGTAGTGGGACCTGTTTCTTTTTCTCTCTGTTTTTCAATCAAGCGTCAGAGCTCATTTGGAATCAACTTGTTGATTTGACCTCAAATAACGAGCTTTAACACATTTTCACGATAATCAGAGTTTCGGCGAATCTTGGTTTGTAGCACACGGCACCCCAAATGTCTTCGTTGGTGCTCAAACTGCGTGGCGCTTTATCGGCTCGAGGAACTTTCTATGTGATTTCCGGAAAATTTTGTTAGGGACCGAATCGAAAAACGTGTATTACACTTCAATTTCCAGCCGTTCGGAAGGTGATAGGACCCTGTTTCTTTTCTCCTGTTTTTTCAATCACGCGTCCGAGCTCATTTCGGAATCAAATTGTTCGATTCGAAAGGAATCAACGATTTCGACCTCAAATAACGAGCTTTAACACATTTTCCACGATAATCAGGAAAACCGTGTATTTATACACTTCAATTTGACGTTCGGAAGGTCGT
>NW_027413356.1:0-79082 GCF_048544455.1 Silene latifolia
CGAACCTTGGGGATACGTACTCTGACCTTCCTAAAAAAGTTAATGAAGCAAGGTAAACTCTGACCCATTGGACCTACTCCCGAACCGAAAAGAAGTCAGAGTTTTGGGATGAAAATTCATGCATGAATACCAGGGGCAAGGGCACGACAGGAAAAATGCTACAAGTTGAAACCGTGCTTGAATATGATTGAGATGGTAAGGGCTCAATTCCACAGAGGTAAGCCAATGACACTCGGAATCTCTTTGAGTTCTAGTGATTACAAGTGACGAATCTACCTTAGATTGCTCACACCTCATTTCTCCCATCGAAAATGAAATTCATACGATTGAAGAAGGCTACACTATCTACTATCTCAAACATTTAGATTTCATCACGTGGGCGAGGGTGTAGATAGACAAGTGTGGGAACAGAAAGCATGGTAACGACCTTGCATGCAATCCCAATACCTAAAGACGATGTACCATTGATCTTCTCTCAATGCCACTATCATCTGAGAAAGTAGTCACCGTGGTTGATAAACTAGTCGATCAAATCATCACGACTGCAAGGTGATATCATGAGAATGAAAAGGAAGTTTCTGATTAATGGGGTTTGGGCAGTGATGATGAGACAGTATCGTTGAAAACTCCTAGTCAAATAGTCAAAATGGTGAGCCAAGATGTGGATCACCTAACTCGTTTGGGTCGCCCATATCTCAGCACTACCAGCGGTCCAATATCATCCTGAAATGACATGAAAGATGACCCCATTGATCATTTTACTCAAGCAATTACGAGAAGACCAAGGCTGATCTTTGATCTGCGGCAGCTAGTGTGACTCATTTCCGTGACTTTCTATGACTTTGGCCAAATTGAATGTGATGTGGCTTAAAATCACTCACGAAGATGTAGTTAACTTGGTCTTCGAGGAGTCACCTAAAGCTAATTAATCCCTATTACTTTCTGGATGAAAGACTTGCCACCTTTTGGCGCTAGTCACAACCTAAACTCTATATGCATCAGCATCACATGCAATAAGAAAAATGTGCCAATGACCTTGGTAGATGATGGCTCAGCGGTCAATGTCCTTACCCCTCAAAGCAGCCTCTGAGCCTAGGCATGAAAGGAGTGATTGGACTCCTGCAAATCAGGTGTTCGTGCATGTGTTGTTCTGACGAAAAGTGGTAGGGCTATTCTTCTTCGCCACGGGACCAATCGAGCGAAGGTTAACTTCGAATAGTGAACATGGCTTGATGCTAACAATATACTTGGAAGGCAACGGATTCATGCTTCCAAAGCGGTAACATCCACCCTTCATCAAAAGATCAAAGATCCACTAAATGACAAAGTAGTGGCGATCGCCGATCTGCCCATCAAAGCGATAATGTGAAGCAATCCAAACAATCAAGTCCTTGCGGATCAGTATCACGAACTTGGGGTTTCGGTGCAAAATTGTCATAGAAGTGAGTTGGCACCCTTATACCATAATCCCTACTCCAATAGTGAGCCAGCCAAATGCAAATCAAGGGATAGCTTCCTGGAATTCTTACAGACGAATTAGGAATACCTTACATACCATCTGAGAAGGCTTAACTGTGAGCCACTTGGCTTGGTGCAAACCAGCAAAGAGGAAGTTCTCGGGAAATGCTTGCCCATCCAAAACTATAAGCACGTGGGAGTCAAATGAGCCATATCTCCCCACTTTAAATGGGTACTTTGTTCAGAAGAAGTTGAACTCTGCGGATTTCCCGAACCTTGGCATTACCTTGAGAGCTAGTAGGAATGAGATCTTTGCGATTGCTACTTCCATTCCTCTGACAGTTCCCTGCAGTAAACCCGATCAAACACCTTGCTTAGGCAGACAAGGTGATAGCCTCTTGTTTGGAGAAGATGCGATTCGTTGGGAGCGCGGGGATGAGATCGTGCCTTGATACTTGGCAGGCGATCGCTTCAACCGGCACGCGTTGATCACGAAAGCGAGCACCAAGCGAAAGCGAAAGGATGGGAAAATTACATCAAATGGACTAACAACCAAGGGAAGACTCTTCCATCACCCGCTTTGAGAAGGAGAGATGTTCAAGGAAACGACGGCGAGTTCGAGTGGTCAGATCGGTCAGTCGAGTGCAGAAAGTCGTTGATGCCTCTTTGTTGTGTCAGCTCTTCGTTTCTCACAGCTTAGCCTCGAAGTAATCCTTGATGGTTCGGAAATGCCCCCAGTGCTTGTCCCTTTACCTATGACCATGGATCAGGTTGGCTTCTTTGTTTCAACTTTACTCGAATCTTAATATGAGATAAATAGGTTCTTAACCTACTCTGCGTTATCTTGGTGTAATGATCATTTTACGGTAATCTGAGGATGGCCAGACCCGGACGAGCCGAACCTACCTACGTTAGCCAAAGAAATACTACAAGAAGGAAGGGGACCGATAATCGGGGACAGAGCCCCATCAATGTAAGGAACAGACTGGAACGAAGAACTTGGGATAGGAGACTACAGCTCAGGCTAAGTAAAGAAGCGTTCAGTAGACCTCCTAAATGAATTCAAAGGCGATTTCGCTTGGTCCTACAAAGACATACCGGGAATCGCACGGGATATCGCCGAACATAGGATTCGATTAGGCAGGCTTCAGAACGTGTGAAGCAGAAGCTTGACGAATAAGGAAGCAGTCGAAAGATTAAGGAAGAAGTTGACAAGCAATTCAAGCGGGTTCATCAAGGTTTAAGTATTACAGTGGGTAGCTAACATAGTACCGCGTGCCAAAGGGATGGGAGAATCAGTGTTTGTGTTGATTTAGAGGGTTTGAACAATGACCCAGAAGATGACCTCTACCTCACGTTGACATATTGGTAGATATCTGGGACCACGTGCGTCTTATCCTTCGTGGATGGTCGTGAGTTATAACCCAATCAGATGGCCATGGAAGATATACGCAGAACACGCATTTGTCGCGATGAGGAACCTATTGCTATCGGTAACTGCAGTTCGGGTTGATCAACGGAGGCTACATACCACATCGCACGGCTTCCATCTACGACATGATGCGAGGAGGTTAGGTATCGTAAGATGACCTGATCGTCAAATCAAGAAAGAGAGGACATATTGCGAACCTTCAGAAGTTCTTCGCGAAAGGCTCGAAAGTGCAACATGAGACTCGGCCCGAATGCACGTTTGGGGTAACATCAGGAAAACTCACGGGATAGATGCGTCGTGAGCGGTATGAGAAATAGATCCTTCAAAAATCAAGCTACATCGAGATGCACTGACCTCGGCGAGAAAAAGGTGGAGATTCACGGGAAAATGCGATTACATAAGTCGATTCATCCGAAACTACGATGATTGCGAGCCTATCTTCAAGAAACTCGAAAAGCAGACTACCCTTGTAGGATGACGATTATCAGCGTTTGAGCGAATCGAGGAGATATTGGCCAAACCACCGGTGCTCGACCGCCACGCAACGAGATCAACCTCTTGGTTTATATCTCGATGCTTCGAAACACGCCATGGGTGTTACTCTTGAAGCTCAGCAGTAGGAAATGAAGAAAGAGCTATTACTATCTAAGTAAGAAGTTCTTAGAATATGAGTCTAATACTCACAACTCGAACAGGCATGCCTCGCTCTTGTGTGAGAGCGGCAGAAGCTACATCGTACTGCTTAGCTGCTACAGTCGAGATATACTCAAAATGGATCCGGTCAAATGCCTCTTGAAAACCGTCCTCTAGCGGGCGTACTAGCAGAGTGGACTACGATGCTCTCGAGTCGACCTTAAGTATGTGCCAGCGAAGTTATAAAAGTCGCGCCGTGTGAATTCTTCAGCAGAAAATCCACATCAGCGACCTTTGAACCGCTGAGATACCGGATGCATTTCTGCCGAGGATATGCTCGAGTAGATGTGGGCTCACGGGATCATACTTTGTGGAGCATCGACTTAGGAGGATTCGAATAGGAGTGTTGACTCATTTCTCACGAAGGTGAGCATACAGCGTTAACTCGTGCTTTCGACCAGGGTGACAAACAACTGCTGCGAACTACGAGCTTGTCTCGATTGGTTCTAGAGCGACGATAGCTGGGCATTAAAGCCTCCCAGTACATGAATTCATGTGCAGTCATCAACCGATTACGAGGATCTTGAGAAATTAGTGAAAGCCTCGCGCCCTATCGAGTAAGATGACCGAGTAAACTCGATTCTTTGATCCACAGTAACATCACCCACCTACCTGGGGAAATCAGTTTGCCAGGCGCTCTTGCAAGTCGCGTCTTTGATTAATATGCCATATCACGCCCGATGGACGTGCCTTTGTGCACTGACAACGTATCGAGAGCGAGCATGTCGCGAATCCAAGCCAATATCACGGGGAACCACGGTTCCGAGCAATCCTGAATTTCAAGCTGAATGGTACGCCATCCACGGATATGGACGAAGAGGGACAACGTGCTTTATATACGCTAGCTTCTCGATACCCATTACTAATGCACGAGAGAATTGTAAAAAGAACACCTCTCGGTGTGGTGCTCGATTACCTTCGATCATTCACGAGGCACAAAGGTGATGGAAGAAGTCCACGCCGGAAGTCTGCGGTCCCTCGCATGGTGGGCCCGTGATGGCAAAGAAAATCGCAGCTTGGGGTATTGGACCCACAGTAGAATCTGATTAGTATCAAATAAGTAGAGCGTTGCCACGATTGTCGAATCTTGGAATGTACAGCATGTCCACTCCCCGATTGCTACTGCGTGACATCTCCTTGGCATTTTTGCATGGGAGAATTGACATGTGAGAATAACCGGTAGGAGCGAGGAGGTCACTGTTTCACTTAGTGTGATTAGCTATTTTACCAAATGGTGAGGCGGCTTCCTACTGGTCGTTCGATAAAAATGTGGCAAAGTTCATACAAACGACATCATACAGCCGATATGGTTGCCCGCAGAGATCATTAGCGATAATGGGTCACTTCCAAAGGCTGAAGAGCGAGTCGCTAGCCAAATACAAGATTAAGCATCACCACTCTTGCCACATAGACCCACTGAGACTAGCAGTAGCGTAGGCTGGCAAACAAAATGTTGTCACGATTCTCGAAAATGATCGAGCAACTTCGAGAGATTGGCCAATCAAAATACCCTTTGCCTTATGGGGTATCGTACATCTGTCAGAGACAGCCAGAGCTGCTCGCTCTATTTGATCTCGACATGGAAGCATACAACCGATCGAGCTAAATACCATCCCACATTCTACTAGAAAGTCAAATCCGGGCGGGATTGGAAGAGAAGGTGAAAGATATGAAGAACTCCATTATCACTGAGATGAGCATGGGCTACGGCGCCTTACATAATGTCCAAACGTCATCAGCCGGTATCAAGCGGCTTTCAACAAAGTTAGGCCAGAAACATCAAAGAGGAGACCTAGTACTCAAATCGGTTAGAGCTCTTTTACATATCGACCGGAAAATTGAGCCCTGGTGGTAGGACCACTTTAGTGAATCCATTACTCTCACAGAGTGCGTTAGATCACAGAACTTGGAGTAGGAATGAGTTTCAAACCCACAAACCTCGAAACAGCTGAGAGCGGTACTATACCAGAATAGGACCAAAACGGCGCCTCGCGTAAACCCGTGTGTCGACTCTGTGGCACTAAAATACGACAGCCACTGATGGTAAATAAGCTAAATGTCACTATGCTCTTGCATTTTGACAAGTTTGTCATCCCTCATATCATCAGAATAAACTAAATTCGCCATGAGTAAGCAAAAGCTCATGCTTATTTTCTATGTTCATTACGAGCTCTTGCTTCGAACAATTATTCTTTTACACTTTACTGAACTACACGCAGGGTTTGATTTCGCTTCTGATGAATCGTATGGCAATCCTTCACAGATTCAGCCATCCGTCATACAAAATGTAAATGAAGGACATTTGCATTGCATTTGAAATTCAATGAGAGATAATAAAGTGGAAAATCTCAGCGGTTTCATAACCATTTAAACTCTTTTATTTCATTCAGTTTTACGAAATAATAGTAGTCACGACCAAATAATAAAAAATAGAATAGGCTAGGATTCTAAAAATCCCTCCTTTTATTACAACAATAAATAATAATAATCAAATAATAAATAAAGGCTGAGCTATTCCTCACATCTTCCCCTTGCCCTTGTCATTCTTCTGCATATTTCTTGTCCACGACCTCGAAGTGGGCGGTCTTGCACCACTTGGACCTAATCACCTGCGGTCTTTCTGAGGCCGACTGCTTGCCATTCTGCCAACCACCATTTCATAGCGGCGAGTAGTCTTTGATTTCTTTGAAGGATGAATGACACGAAACCAGACTTCTTCTTCTCCCTCGCGTCAGGATCTTCTCCTTCTCTTTCTCTCCTAGCGCACCTTGTAGTCAGCGAGCTCGCGTTTCCTCGATCTCTCGCGCTCTTAGGAGTTACGGCCTTTCTCCACCTCGAGATGAGAATCGACACCCACTGAAACATTGGCGGAGAAGCTCGAAACCACATGTTTCTTTGGGCCATTTAATAACCCACTCTCGGCTTTACATGTAGTAGCGCCATGGCGATCTGCGGGGCCAGTGTCAAGCTGAGGATAAATGCATGACTCAAACTTACCTCATGGAGTCTTTGGAAAGATGCATACCATAAACTCCAATCCGGAATGCGCACGAGACTAGTAGGATCGAAGAGGAGCACTCGATGCTGAGACTTGAGTGCTGCCACCACGGTGACCCACCTAATCGGACCATCGTCACTTACCAAACTTGTTCTTCCAATAATCGGAACCAGGTAAAGTCACCGTGCTCTGACCCCGGCGTCTCATGCCATTCAAGCCGAGCATGATAGGAAAGTGCATGGGCTGGAGAGCTCGATCAGCTCGGAGAAGTAGTTCCATAAGCCAAACCTACCAGGCGACATTAGACATCAAAAAAAAAAAAAGCAACGAAAAAAAAGCGAAAAAAAAAAACGAAAAAAAGGATGTCTTTTACCATAGGATAAGGACTCCCGAAGAACAGCAAATCGCGGTTGGATTTCCTGTTGTCCAGGCCAGATAATCTCCACTAAGCGTAAACAAGAGTGGGCTCTGTGCGACTCCATTTGCTGATAAGACCCCGAAGCGAGGGATCACTGCCAGTCTTCATCAGCATGTCACTTGGAAGACATGCACGTGCAGACAAACAAAAGGCGAAATGCCTCCTCCGGCAACGCAGAGAAAGCGGTGGGAATTCGGCCACTGTTGATGAATCGATCCTGCATAGAATTCGACATTCTCATGGCCTTAGAGATAACTGGGCAGTCCACCTCTAAAGTCAGTCAAGTCAGTCTGCGAAATTGCTCTATGCCTATATGTGAAGTGGAAGGGATAGCGAAGTAAATGTTGAGAATCCCACCCATGTGCGACCAATTTTTCTTGGAAACGGGCAAATATCACCTCCGGGAATGCGAAAACATGATAATTCGGGTCCCAATAGTCAAAGCGCAAAGCATCCGAAACGGTTTTACAACCTTAATGAGTTTCGAGCTCGATAAAGACCAAGGTTATAAGCACCCATGTCATGCTTCTCCATATTTGAAGATTCATTGGTCCATTCCTTCAAGCGGATCTCCAAAGTATTCATGATGACAATTTTACTTTGAAGATTTATTTTAGGAGTTTTATGTGAATAGACGAAGAAGAGACGGAAGATTTGTGTGAATTACAGCTACAGTCGGCGCTTCTATTTATACTAATTCTTGTTTCAAAAATCCGCTTGAGCGGACCGGCAGGAGCAGTAGCGAGCCGCTGCTGCGCCTCTTCAAAGAGGCAGCGACTAAATAACTGCGCCTCTTCACATGACCTCATACGTGATTTCCAGCGTTGGATCTTTCACTAATTCTATGTAGCGATGATTTCCTCATTCTGCGGGGTTTTATTTTATTTGGTAAATACAGAAGTTTACCATGTTGAGACTTCTAGTATTCAGGGCACGCATTTCGGCGACATGGGCTTTACTACGCCATTATATCACATTCGCATATTTCATTTCAAACATAACTTTCACTTTAATTTTAGCTTGTGTATATTGATTTCTATTATTTCATTTTCTAAACTTATAGATTTCTCTTTTTCTTTTTTTTAGGCGAGTATGCCCTCTACCATCAGGTTCATTCTAGTGAAATTTTACACTTCTGTGATCTTTTAGTCTCATTTTGCGCTAGTAAGGCCGTATGTATGTAAATGTATGTTTTGCGTAATTTCTATGTAAATTTCGCGTACAGCGGCGTAAGCGCAGTTGTGCGCAAACTGTTCCGAGAACTAACCTGCGAGATACAAGCAGCACAACCCAGTGACAAAGGCACTCGGGCTCGTCGTATATACACGAAATGAGGCAAATGTACGAACGAGCATGGGGAGCTAGCCTGAGCGAGTCGAAAGTACAAGCAAGCAGGGGGCTTCGCTGGCAGAGTCAAAATGTTTCAAATCGAGATGTCCAAATATACAAGTCCGCAAAACTGACAGGGCCTTCTGCGGCGCCCTCGACTCGCTGACTCGCCACCGGAGCGGCGATCTGCGTCCCGGAGCCTCGAGCTCCCTCGACAAGCTGAGCTGTCCCCTCCAGGTGGGTCAGAACTCTCGCTCCGACTCGTGGTCACCTGTGTGACCAATAAATTGGCTCGTGCTCAATCGGTTCAAAGCAGAGATCGAAAATCAAAATCAAAAAAATCAAGCGAGTTCATGCCTGGCAGGCCCGCGCAAACCGTAAGCCGAGTGCCTCGGCAGCGGTGGCTGGCGTGGGTTAGCCACGCCTCCGTGGCGCCCACGACCGGGAGCGACAGGCCCTACGCTATCAAAGAAATTCTCGGCCAAATTGAGACAAACTCAATCAAATGTGTTCACTTACACGAAAGGTAATACGAGTTGAGAGCTCGCCCCTCGAATCGGAATCTTGCCGAGTCATCTAGGCTTTGCATCCGAATCACGACTACGTCGAGAGTCACGCGACTCGGAGATCATCGTCCTCCCGATCGCGTCGGTCGTGCTCAAGGGTCTCGGGGGTAGCTGAGGCTCGATGCCCGCCGCCTCAACCTCTGCGAAGACAAATAGATCTCGTTAATCGGTGAGTCTTTCGTCGTGAATTCTAGAAATCAGGTCGAAAAGTGAAGAGTAATAATGGCAGGATAAGCTCTCCCGGCGACTCAGTCCTCTTGGGCATGGACTCGAGAATTGAAAGTACTGCCGCTGTAAAAATAGAATAATCAAACAGCGATCTTGGTGGTTCGATAGAGAAAGGAATTTGCTTTGAGTGCAAGAGTTCCTGTACTCAACGATGAGCGTCCGGTCAGGCAGCTGCGGAGAAGTCCCCTTCTCACATCGACTCGAGGACCGAACATGCCCTCGTAGGCGGATGAGGACATAAAACTTGGATGACCTGACCCAGGGCGCCTAGGGAACTCGGTCGGAAAGAAGAGGAAGAAGCCGGTCGATCGCCTCTGCGCCCTTGTCTAGGAAGTAAATCGAAGACGAGAACCATCGAAGCCACGAGACGAGGCCCTGCTGCTCGGTGTACGGGGAGGAGGAGGCGTCTCCCTCCTATCGTCGTCACGGTGGCCAGGGTCTTCCCCGTGAAGTAGTCTCGAGCGAGTAGGGCGGGTGACGACGTGACCAACGTGTGATAGCCGGGCGTTCGGCCGAGCGACCTCCTGCAAGCCGCTCGCCTCGAAGTCGCCCTCGTGGCGGAGTCTCGGCCGCCTGTCTCCTCGGTCCCACGCGGCGGAGCCGAAATCATGCGCAGTAATCCTCGAAGTGACTCCCGCCTCACGAAGGCATCTTGCGAAGCGTGGAGTGGTATCCCGAGCTCGATCGGCAGCGGACCAGGCTAGGTGTACTGCGACTTCCTCTTCACGATATCCCTCCAGGGACTGAACCGGAGGACCAGCGCTCACGCGTTCCGATCATGGCCTCTCCTCATGAGCGGTAGCTCGTGAGTGCTCAGTCACCGTCGTGTAACCGAGAGCGACACTGATGTTCCCGGCCTTCTATATGATTTGAAACAAAGCCGTCTTTGTTGGATGAAATTTGAAAGAAATTTAGACCAAAAGAATGAAAGAGGATGATGATTGGTGGTGATTCTTGTTGCAAGCTCTTCACCGTCTGTGGGAACAGGTGACCTCTGCAGCCCACCCACACGGGGTGCCTACTCTCCCAAGTCTCGGCCGAGAGCTCCCCTCGGTGACGACCTCCGCCTTTGGCGTTGGCCCGTCTGGGGCCTCCATCTCACTCTGACCTCCTCGTGTGCCTGCGTCTCGGCCGTCATCGGTGAAGGCTGCTCTAAACCTCCTCACGGCAGCGTACATCTCCATGGGAGCTCTCCGAAGTAAAAGCCTGCGTCTTTTATAGCGATTAAAATTTTAGGTAGTCACGCCCGTAATGACCTTTGTTAAGGTTTTCCGAGCCTCCGACAGGCTCTCTCCGTGCCATCCTTCCATATCTTTCAACCTTAATTCACTCAACGACAAATGGGGTGGGTCAAGTCAGTCATTCTAGTTCCGGGTTCAGTCGAAAGTAGGGGCATTTATTTATACGGTGATTATGCCCTGAGAAGGTGTCTGAAAAAGTTGTCACCGAACCAAAATTTCAGATGACTGGGAAGTTTACCCATCATTCAAGGATCCCAAATATCAAAATTTCTATGAAATGGGCAACCTAAGGCTATTTTGAAGCAATTTGATTTGAATTAAAAGCAAGTCTCAAAGAACTTTCACTCAAAGGCTCAAAACTTGATGAAAATTCAAAGCAAATGCATAGGTTGTGTTCCTAACACTACCTCCTATCCATTCTAGCGTCAATTTGTAAGGCAAATCCATTTTGAGGAAAAGCCCCCATTTTCGATCGAAAATTGAAAACCCTAGTTGCATGACTCGAAATTCAAATGTAGAAGATTAATGCAAGATTAAGACACATACCTCGATTAGTCATGTTTAAAAACAAACTTTTGAATCCAACCTCGAAAATGGTGAAGATTTGAGAAAGTGAAGTGATTTATGTTCGAAATAAATGAAACATATCCCTACGATTTCGCGTTTTTACGAGAAAAGCAAATTTGAAAGACGGTCTTGCGCCTCTTCAAGGGCGCGCTCTTGCTGCGCTTCTTCTTTGTTTCCCTCGTACGAGTTTTCAAATTAGTGGGTATAAGTTATTATTAGTGGGCCCGTCTTTGGATGCGCCTCTTCTTGGCCTATTTTATTCTTTTGGTTGATCAACGATTTTCTTTCGTTAGGCTACATATCTTCAAACCAACAACGGTATACTCCTTCCAGACTCCTTTTTGCTTATAGCGAGCATTTACTCATTTACAAAATTGACATAATCACTTTGTATCCCGGTATGACCGATATTTTGCTGAGTATTGCTCACTCAAATTTTCTTCCATGACATTCAAGATATTCCTAGTAAATCCAAAATATTTCATCATTGTACGTGAGTATTTTACTTGAGTATTGCTAAGCTCGAATTCTTCCATGACGGTCAGATGTTCCTAATCGTCGATGTATTCCTGACAAGAGTTCGCCGAGGCCAGAAGCGGCGGTCTGACCTCAAGTTTTTGCGGAGTTAGCTTGAACCCGACGCAGCAGATTCCCAGTGATTTCTACCGGCGTCTGCTACGCCCTCACTATGTTTGTGTTTTGCGGAGTTCGACGAGGGTGTCGTTCTCCAGGAAGTTCTATACCTGAGCGCCAACTGCCTTAAGTTGACCTTATTGTTAGGCCTCCTTCCGTCAACGTTCCCCAGGAGCCCATACCTAGCACAATCATATATACCCTTTAGGTCTTACCCTTGGCTAACCATGACCCGGAAGCATCTCGAGAAAGAAGTCTCGGTATGGTCTCTTCTTATGGGCGGCGAGCCTCGCGTCAGTGCAATGGACTTTAAGCGACCCTCCCCAATAGTGACAGGAGACTCCTAAATGTTCAGAAGCAGCAGGTCCTTGGCTCGAGACCCCTTGAGCCGCCTCAGCTTGTCGCCATAGTAAAATCGAGGTTGTAATCTTGATTGACGTGGCTATACTGACTTACCGCCTTGTCGAGCCTCGGTCAAAGTGGGGCTGTAGATACCTCATTACGCACCTCCGCCAAACCGCGGTGATGATTGGGCATGTTTGATACAGCGGGAGCGATTTGTGACAATTAATGAATTATACGTCAGTGATTGCTCGAAATATTAATGTCTACCTCTTGATGTCATCTACGACCTTGCCGTCAGTCGTTTGTGATAATTAGAGTACATTCGAGATCCGGTCAAAAACCGTCTCCATTCGATAACTTTGGTAAATCACGGAGTCGGAATGTGCAGATGCTGGATGTTTCTGTTCGTGTCTTGAAATTACTATCTTTTGCTGAATATACTCCATCTCCATAAATATCGTCTTAAATCCTACTAAGCATGAAACTCTTCTTGAAACCTCACAGGAATGAAGATGTGATAGGTATTGCCTCTTCAGAGGTGGGCACAACTAGCTCTTCCCAGAACCCCTTTTCTGCGTATTTTACGTATCTTTTTCATATCTTTAAGATTCACTTCAGAAGAGTCTCGAAAACCTAATTCCTTCGTGATTAGTATAAATAGGAGCCTTACGCTCCTCATATTTCTCAACGAGTGTCCTTCCCTTCTCTTCTCCTTTGCATTCTAGACTTTGTTCTTACTAATTGGCGCTACGTGCTTGAACTTTCCAACCCGTAAGCTCCGGATCTTTCAGGTACCAGCCTCTCCGTTGCATGACCGACCAATTTGACCAACTACACATAAATCAACTTAATTAATTAATCGTTTTCCTCTTACGAGGGACTTTCTTTGCATTCGCGTCGAGCATTCACTAATCGATATCTTAGTTCTTCTCGTTTCGTCAACATGTAAGTCTGAGGGTGTATAATCTTTATTTATTTATTGTATTTTACTTTTCGTATCATCAATTGTAAGGTTTACGTCAGAAAGCACCATTAAAATCGATTTCTAAAACCCTTTGTTAAAACCTGTTTTTTGCGGATTTCCAGTAAGTAACCGTCGAGAAAGGACGCAGCAACTGCTGCGCCTCTTCGAAGGAGCGCAGTTCCTGCTGCGCCTCTTCGTGAGGCTGCCGCAGTTCCTGCTTCTTTTCTTCTTCGTTTATCCTCTGTAATTCGTATTCAATTCTTTCTTTTGCCTTCGTCTGTTAATTCTTTTGTCTTAATGTCATAATAATTCACATGTGTATTATAATCATAAATCATTCACATGTTTAATTGTCATAAATCCGACTTAAAATCCCTTATAATCCAATATTTGCGGGTTTCGTCATTAAAAATCAAATTCGGGTTTTAGAGTTCGATTTACCCATATTGAATCTCAATTCGTCGTTGATAGATTGCATCTGTTTATCCATCATATATTCGTCATTAGTAACCTGTTTACCTTAATTAGATTATTAATTTGTTAATTAATCGTTCAATCTTGTAATTAATCCATCTTTAATCCGTCTCATCCCATCTTGTGCTTTATTTCATTTGTCTTGTTAGTTTATTTTCATTGCTATTTTAGTTTAGTAACCTTCTACATCAACCCAATTTGTGACACCCCTAGACACCACTAGTTACAATAGAATCTTCATTTCAATACCCGTCCCTTGGGATCCGACCTTTACTTGCCTCTTTACTAATTGTAGAGTTGTTTGTGAAGTATAAATTGTGTTTTGTATCGACCATTGACCAACGACCACATATGCTTAATTGTGAACATCAAATGGTTCCGATCACTTATATAGCTTCAAGATGCCGTCCAAGAGAACTGCTTTGTACGCGAGAGCTGAGCTTATGACCACAGATGACATCGTTAAGATGTTAGAGCACCAGGATGCTCTTACAGAGACCTTGAAGCGAGTGAATGAGGATAAGGATAAGAGTAAGGAGAAGGAGGTTGATCATTCTAAAATCAGCCTCTATATTGCGAGGTTTAACCCGAAAGAATACAAGGGAGTTGGGGAGCCTAATCTGCTTGATAGTTGGCTGAGAGAGATGGAGAACATCTTAGACTTGGTTCTTGTCACGATGAGATGAGAGTGGAACAGGCTACGTTCTATACGAGGGAGGCGGCGGGCAAGTGGTGGGATTCGGTGAAGTTGAGTGCTAAGGAGATATACACCAACCAAGGCTTACTTGCTATACCTTGGGAGGAGTTTCGTAGAATTTGTGAGGAAGGAGTTCGTGCACGGAGCATGTGAGGAGTAAGTTGAGGAAGAGTTTGATAAGTTTAAGATGACCATTGAGATGTCCGTAGCCGAGTACTACAGACGGTTCAATGAGAAGTCCAGGTATCGAGGATATGGGTTTGAGTGAGGAGAACCTGGCATTGAGGTTTGAGAGAGGGTTGACTACCACGATTATGGATAAGTTACCCGTGGGAATCCTTACCGATGTTAAGGAAGCTTATGAGAGGGCTGGAAGAGCGGAGAGGCTGGTGGAGATGGCTCAGGAGAGGTCTGGCGGTGAGAAGAGGAAGTCGAGAGCGAGGGTGGTGGCCAATCTAATTACAAGAAAGGCAACCACAATCGGTCAAGGGGTTTTCTTCTAGGTCGGGGTTGATCTTTGGGGCTTCCTTTGGGCGTGGCGTGGGAGTGTGAGCAATAGGGGGAGTGACTGCTTTGGTTGTGGTGGCGTAGGCCACAAGAGACATGAGTGCACGAGTGCACCGGGATCTTTTCGAGAGACTGCACGAGCTTCGCGAGCAACAGACCGGCCGGATCATGGCCAAACCGGGAAGTCGAGTTACCAGTGGAGGCAACCGCAACGGCGGTAATTCTTATCGAAGACACCGACGAACAACAACAACAATCAAGGGTCGGGTGCTAAGCCGACCGCATCAGCCAAGATCTTGTCCGGGGAGGTGGGCGGAAGACCGTGGCAAGTTGTTCATGATGGAGAAGAAGGCGGTGAGGAAGATGCGCACGTTATCACCCGGTACATTCCTTGTTAATGGTATTCCTACGTTTGTTTTGTTTGATTCGGGGGCTTCTCAGTCGTTTGTGTCTTCGAGTCATGTAAAACAGTTGGGTTTGAGAGTATATGAGTCTGTTAGTGAGGAAGTTTTCATACCTTCGGGTGAGTCTGTATCGTGTGGGAGGTTGTTTAGAGATGTATCTTTGATAGTTGGGCAAGTCGATTTCCCTGTAGACTTGCTAGAGTTTCCTTTTAATGGTTTTGAGATGATAGTTGGGATGGATTGGTTAGGAAAGTATAAAGCTAAGATAGACTGTCATCAAAAGAAAGTGTCCTTAAGAGGTCCAAAGGGTGTTAGTGTGTCTTATCGTGGGTTTCTAGTCAAACCCAAAGTTAAGTTGATTGCAAATTGTTACCTTGAAGTCTTATCGAGGAAGGGATGTCCCTCGATCTTGTGCCATGTGAGAGATGACCGGATAGAGAGTCCGACAGTTGATGAGATACCAGTGGTGGGAGAGTTTGCAGATGTTTTTCCAGAGGAGATTCCGGGGTTGCCACCAAAGAGGGAGATAGATTTCACCGTAGAGTTGAAGCCAGGGACGGGGCCGATCTCTAAGGCACCGTACCGTATGGGTCCTAAGGAGATGGAGGAACTTAGGAAGCAGTTGGATGATTTGAGGGAAGGGATACATTAGACCAAGTGTATCGCCTTGGGGAGCACCAATTCTGTTCGTGAAGAAGAAAGATGGGAGCTTGAGGCTGTGCATAGATTACAGGGAGCTGAACCGTGTGACGATAAAGAACAAGTATCCTTTGCCAAGGATAGACGACCTGTTTGATCAGTTGAGTGGTGCAACAGTCTTTTCTAAGATTGATTTGAGGTCGGGGTATCATCAGGTGAAGATTAGAGAGATGGATATACCAAAGACAGCTTTCACGTCGAGGTATGGCCATTATGAATATGTGGTAATGCCGTTTGGGTTGTCTAACGCGCCGGCAGTGTTTATGGATTTGATGAATAGAATCTTCAGACAGTTCTTGGACCAGTTTGTGGTGGTGTTTATCGATGACATCTTAGTCTACTCTAAGACTAAGGAGGAGCATGAGGAGCATCTGAGGATCGTGTTACAGACTTTGAGGGATCATGAGTTGTATGCTAAAAATTTGTCCAAGTGTGAGTTGGTTAGAGAAAGTTGCTTTTACAGGGCATGTAATCTCTAAAGATGGGGTAGCTATGGATCCGGCGAAGATTGAGGCAGTGACAAAGTGGGAAGCAGAAGAATGTTGCCGAGGTTAGAAGTTTCTTGGGTTTAGCTGGATACTACAGACGGTTCGTGAAAGATTTCTCAAGATAGCTAGGCGATGACAGCGTTGATGAGGAAAGAGAACAGGTTTCGTTGTGATGAGAGTTGTGAGACGGCGTTCCAAACATTAAAGGAGCGTTTGACCACGACTCTGTCCTCGCATTGTCGAAGGAGCGAGAATTTCGAGGTTTATACGGATGCCTCGAAGAATGGGTTGGGATGTGTGTTGATGCAGAATGGTAAAGTGATTGCCTATGCTTCTAGGCAATTGAAGCCTTATGAGGAGAACTACCCTACTCATGATCCGGAGTTGGGTGCGGTGGTGTTTACTCTCAAGATTTGGAGACATTACCTTTATGGAGCAATCTTTAAGGTATTTTCTGATCACAAGAGTCTTAAGTACATCTTCACGCAGAAGGAATTGAACATGAGACAGAGGAGGTGGATGGAGCTGATTGGTGATTATGACATGGAAATCATCTACCATGAAGGGAAGGCCAACGTTGTAGCTGATGCTTTGAGTAGGAAGAGTGTACATTCCTTGTGTACAGCTCTATCTTTGATGAGGCTGAGGGATGAGGTAGCGAGCTTTGGGATACATATGATGCAGAAAGGGGATGCCATGGGTGATATGACAGTACATCTGGAGTTTTATGATGACATTCGGGATAAGCAGGCTTTGGATCCTAAGATAGTTGAGTGGAGAGCTGGAGTAGAGAAAGGGACAGTGTCCCGGTTTTCTATTCATACGGATGGTAGTTTGAGGTTTGATGGTAGGTGGTGTGTTCCTAATAATGAGGAGTTGAAAAAGACGATCATGACAGAGGCGCATTGCACACCATATTGGTTCATCCAGGAGGAGACAAGCTATACAAGGATTTGAAGAAAACGTTTTGGTGGCCTGGGATGAAGAAAGAGACAGTTGAGTTTGTGTCTCGTTGTTTGACATGCCAGAGAGTTAAAGGGGAACAGAGAAGACCACAAGGTAAGATTCGGTCTTTAGAGGTACTGACGAGTGGAAGTGGGAATCCATTTCCATGGATTTCATTGTGGGTTTGCCTAAGAGTCAACAAGGTAACAACATGATTTGGGTGATAGTGGATCGTCGACCAAGTCGCTCACTTTGTTCCAATGAAAGATACATGGACTAAGGCACAATTGGCTATGGCCTATCGAAAGAACGTGCTTAAGTTACATGGAGTCCCTAAGGACATAGTGTCTGACAGAGATGCGAGGTTTATATCAAGGTTTTGGAAGGAGTTGCAGGAATCGTTGGGAATGACTTTGAAGATGAGTACAAACATTTCATCCCGCGACAGACAGGCAGACGAGAGAACAATCAAGACTCTTGAGGATATGTTGCGAGCTTGTGTGATGGATTTTGGTGGTAGCGGGGAGCAGAGGTTGGACCCGATAGAGTTTTCTTACAACAACGGCTATCACACCGGTATTGGTATGGCACCGTTTGAGGCTTTGTATGGGAGGAGATGTAGGAGTCCAATCTGTTGGGACGATAGTCTTTGAGGCAAAGTGGTTTTAGGACCAGAGATGGTGCATGAGATGGTGGAACAGATTAAGATGATCAGGGAACGGATGAGAGCAGCCCAGGATCGACAAAAGAGTTATGCAGATCTACATCGTCGGGACATAGAGTTTCAAGTTGGGGACAAGGTTCTTCTGAAAGTGTCTCCGATGCGTGGAGTTATGAGATTTGGGAAGAAAGGCAAGCTAAGTCAGAAGTTTATAGGGCCTTATGAGATCTTAGAGCGAGTTGGGGAAGTTGCTTATCGTTTGGCTTTACCAGCTGCGTTGGAGAGAGTGCATAATGTGTTTCATGTATCGCAGCTGCGGAAGTATGTGAGTGACCCGTCACATGTGTTGGAGGCAGAGAGCTTAGAGCTAGATGAGTCTTTATCATACCTTGAGGTGCCTAAGCAGATTCTAGACCGAAAGGTTAGAAAGACTAGGAGTGGTGAGACAGTCTTGCTTAAGATCCTTTGGTCTAACCACGAGACCGAGGAAGCTACATGGGAGCCAGAGGAAGCCATGAAAGAGCGTTACCCTTTCCTTTTTGATCAGGTATTTATGGTTACGGGGACGTAACCTTGTTTCTTTTAGGGGGGTAGGAGATGATCGCGAGCAGTTTTTTTTAAGAGTTTTATACACCTTTTATATGTTGTGTCGGTATGTTTGTCGGGTTGAGTTGGGTTAGTATCATGTTTTACGTTGAATTTTGTTTGACCTCCGAGTCGGGAAGCTTATGGGAGTACCTTTGTTTAGTAGTGGTTTGAACTTCGGGGACGAAGTTCCTTTTAAGGAGGGAAGACTGTAATACTCCGTATTTATAAGTCTTGGGGTACTCTATCGAGTAGCCCTTACTCTGTCGAGTAAGGGCAAGTTGCGAAATAAAATAGTTTCTGACCTGTTGGGTACTCGATCGAGCAGCTGGGGTACTCGATCGAGTAAGGGGGTACTCGATCGAGTACCTTGGGTACTCGATCGAGTGTCCGGTTTTACGGGGAGTTTTCTCGGGTTTTGTTAATTATGCGATTAAGGTATTTAAACATAATCGTCATTGTTTTAAATCACTTTTGCAAAACCTAAAACCCTGTTTAAGAGAGAAAGCAGTCAGTTCATCTTCCTAATCGCATTCTTAGCAATTCCCGGAGTTCAGACGGTCGGTTCGTGTCGTAATTCGTATCGTTGAGTTCCTTGCGTCGAGGGTAAGATTTGAACATAATTTTTATAATGTTTAGTTAAGTTTGGTTAAACCCTAATTTAGGAATTGGGGGTTTTTATGTGTAGTATGTGATGTATGGCTTATGTGTGTTATATGATAGGAGGAGGGTTCGTAGAAGAAGCGTTTTGATACAGCTGTAGATACCGTTTGCTTGTTGTGCTTTCCAGGTAGGATTTCCTACTCAGTATTAGTCCCATAATGGGATATTGGTGATGTGCTGTAGTTAGTTGTTTGATATGATGATTGTGATTGTGGTTGTGATTGTGATTGGTTGTCTATGGTTCTCGAGATGCGTTCTCGGCTGAGTGGGGTCACTTGCGGGAGTGACTTCACGCCCTAGTTTCGCCCTTCGTGGAACCCGCCACGGAAGGGGATGTGCACATTAATGGGACAGGGTTATCGCTCGTATGATGAGCGGGGCTTAGGTGGGAACTTGCGGTCCCCCATCGCGGTGGTCCGGTGGACGATCGGTATTGAGATGATGGGAGTTGGTGGTGTGTGTGTGTGTGTGTGACAACAAATTGTCTGTGTATCTTATTATTGTTATCTATATTGATTGTGTGATTAGTACTGACCCCGGTGTTGTTTTGTAAACCTGCGGTGATCCATTCGGGGATGGTGAGCAGATATTGAGCAGGTATTGAGATGAGTACTGGGATAGCTGGGATGCCACGACATGATGATAGGAGTCTTCCGCTGTAGCCTTTAGTTTATTTACATTTCAGTTAGAACAGTCATTTGAGTATAATGTATCGTACTTTTAGCTGGTTTCATGGATTGTAACTATGCATTAAACTATTTATAATAAATGTTGTTTCGTTATTGTTGTTTGATTATCATTGCCTCGGGTAACCGAGATGGTAATGTCTTCATACCTGAGTGGTCCGGGTAAGGCACTTGGAGTATGGGGGTGTTACAATAACTGCCAGATATTCGAGAATGTGAAACACGTCCCTCCTTCACTACTCTACACCATGACATCTCTTTGGCCATTTTCTGCTTGGGGAATCGACATCATCGGAAAGATCACGCCAGCCGGAACAGGAGGTCACTGTTTCATTCTAGTGGCAATCGATTATTTCACCAAATGGGTTGAAGCGGCTTCCTACACTAGTCTCACAGCCAAGAACGTGGCAAAGTTCATACAAACCAACATCATCTGTCGATACGGTTGCCCACATGAGATCATTAGTGATAATGGGTCGCATTTCCAGGCTGAGACTGAGCAATTGCTAGCCAAGTACAAAATCAAGCATCACCACTTCTCGCCATACAGACCACAAACTAATGGCGCGGTAGAGGCGGCAAACAAGAACATTGTCACAATCCTCAGAAAATGATTGACAACTATCGAGATTGGCCAAGCAAGATACCATTTGCCTTATGGGGATATCGCACATCTGTTAGGACGCCCACTGGGGTCACCCCTTTCTATTTGACCTACGGCATGGAAGCCGTGCAGCCAGTTGATACCCGTCGTTGTGAGTACCAAAAATAAGATTTATAATTTCCTATTAAGACTAACCTAGGCTAGTGGTAACACGGTCGAACCACAAGGAGGCGAATGTAATTAATAGCTGTCTAATTCTAGTCGATCGACTGAAGATACTGCTGTAACTTCTTATTTCTTCGTATTTGCTCAATTACTTGAGCTAAAGAGGTCTAAAGACCTGCAAATGCACAATAATACGCGCCCAAAATTGCGCAAAACCCAAAATAAAGTCTAAAGCGTATAAAATCCTAAGCAAGCAAAATAAAATGCGAAGTTTCGCGCACACAAAAGCAATAAAAAGAGTCTAACAAAAGCAAATAAAGATGTTTGGAAAACATGTGATCAACTAGTAGTTGATCAAGAACGGCCACGGAATGGCCCACTTTGTCGGCTTCTGGCTACTAGAGGTAGCCTCAATGGTGCTTATCTTATCAGCTGCACCCTTCTTAGCTTCCATGTCCGTATGGCTCAACGGATCAACACTTTCATCATCTCCCCAGTCAATGATCTCTTCTTGCTCGTCAAAATCTAAGTCGGACTCCGTTACTTTGACTGGCTCATCATCAACTTCCTCATCGGTGGCATAGCTAAGGCAACTAAGACCTCCTCGTGAAACGATTGGCTTCCTTGCAGCTGGAGTAACTTGCAGCTCTTCCTTCCCCAAACCAGCTCCTGCAGCATCAGAATTAGACAAATCTTCCTCCAATTTGCTCCCAATCTGGGGCAGAGGTGTTACGACATGAATAGAGATAGGCATATCAGGAAGCACAAAGTACGATTTCTTGTCAGAAACCGTGTTACAAGTCACAGGCCACATGGGGTCCTTCTTCTTAGCAGGTTGGGCAAAGACAATAGAATGTTTGCCCACTTTAAAAGTCAAGGTACCTAGACCGACATCTATGACTGCACCAGCGGTGTGCAGAAATGGCCTACCCAAAATAATGGGAATATGGGCATCCTCAGGCATGTCAATTACAACGAAGTCAACGAGGAAGAAAAACTTCCCTATTTGGACAGGAATGTCCTCTAAGACTCCTATTGGCTGGACCGCAGATCGGTCGACCATCTCAGATCTTTTCATATCATCACTTTGCGAACCTAGTCAATTTGAGCTTCCTAGCTAGACTCAAAGGCATGACGCTTATACTAGCTCCTAAGTCACATAATGCCTTCTCAATAGAGAAGGTACCTATATTGCAAGGAACAGAAAAGCTACCCGGATCCTCTAGCTTATGGGGTGCAGTGTGAGACAAATAAGAGCATGACTCTTTGGTTAATGCGACAGTATGCACATTTTCAAGTGACTTTTTCTTAGACAAGAGTTGTTTCATGAATTTAGTATAGGCAGGCACTTGATTAACTAACTCAAGGAACGGTACTTGTACATTCATGCTACGAATAACTTTTTCAAATTTATTGAAAGATACCTGTTCCTTCGTCGGCGCTAGTCTTTCCGGATATGGGGCTGTAAGAAGTAGCTTATCCCTCTCCTCTAAATCGCGCATGCCGGTATCCGTGGACTTAGGCTGGAAGTCCACTGCTTTCTCCTTATTGAAGCTTGAACCCTCCTCAGATCGTCTCAAATGTGAGCCATTGACTGACATTGGGTCGAACTTCGGAATCGGGACGGACCCAACAGCACTCGGGTCTTTCCCCAATATTTTCGGGACTGACGTGCCCCGAAACAAATGATCCCTCAAGTTGTCGGGCATCGGAGGACGAAAAATCTCGATATCAGCAGGGGCCTCAGTCGATCGACCACCTTGTTCAGTCGATCGACTGAGGTGTACAGTTCCAGAAGCTCCTGTAACCCGCACTTCAGTCGATCGACCGGGTATGTCAGTCGATCGAATGATATATCTGGTAGATGCCTTTTTATTTCCTTTGCTCGTTCCAGCTTTGTTTTGACTCGGTTTTGCTTCATCTTTCGCAGTGGCATCCTTGACCATAGCAGGCCCCTCCAGGGTAGACCCACTCCTCAAAGTTATGGCATTTAGGGTCTCTTTCTGGTCAGTTTGAGTCGGTAAGTGTCCCGGAGCTCGAGTGGTACTCTTGCTAGCCAATTGAGCAATTTGGCTCTCTAGCATCTTCATCCCGGCCTCTCTAGCTTGAGACTCCTTCAGCAATAAGTTCTTCAACTCAGTGAACACAGAATTTTGGGATTGTTGCTGCTGTTGAGGAATATACGGAGGTTTTTGATATGGTTGTTTGTGAGGGGGCACATATGTTTGCTGCTGCTGCTGTTGTGGAGGTTGAGTCGGATTCAGGACATTCTGGCTACTCCACCTCAAGTTGGGGTGGACATTCGGCTCATAGTACGTGTTTGTCTGCCTATAGTGTTGAAAGGCAGCACAAGACTCAAAGGGGACAAAACAATTCTCTGAGACATGCCCCTCAGCTCCACATCTTCTGCAGACGAAAGGACCGTCTGAAACAACGTTAACATGGTAAATCCCTCCTTTAGAAGCTCCTCCCAACTCATATTTGTCAAACCTTGCAGTGAGAGCTTCTAGTGCAGCAACAGAGGAAGATTCAGCAGCTCTCCTCTGGTTTCCTCTCGAATTCCCATATTCAGCCTTATGAGTGGCCAAATCATTGATGATCTTCCACCCCTTAGTCTCTCCCATGTTCTCAGCAAATCGGCCATTGGCTGCAGCATCCAAAATAGCCCTCTGATCGTCATACAGGCCATTATAGAACTGGTTGCAAAGACTCCATTTTTCGAACCCATGGTGCGGTATGGTTCGCACCAGTTTCTTGAAACGGACCCATGCTTCATGAAAGTTCTTATCAGGCCCTTGTTTAAAGCTCGTGATCTGAGCTCTAATGGCATTCGTCTTCGAGGCAGAGAAGTACTTTTTGTAGAATACCAGGGCTAAGGAATTCCAGTCGGTGATCCCATGGGCGGCTCGATCCAGATCTCTATACCACTCCCTTGCAACATCACGAAGGGAGAAAATGAACATGGTCTCCTTGATCTGGTCTTGGGTCACACCGGCCGGCGGGGGTATAGAGCAACAATAATCAATAAAAATCTCCATGTGCTTGGCTGCATCTTCATTTGCAGCTCCCCCGAACTGGTTTCTCTCAACCAGGTTAATATAGGAAGGCTTTGGCTCGAATTTTCTCGCCTCCCCAGGTAGTTCGAATCCTTTGTAGAGATTCGCAGCTGTCGGCTCTGAGTGACTAGCAATGGTTGCTTCTTCAGCCATGACTGGGATTTCTGGAGAAGTGACTGTCTCAGCTGAAGAAGTAGAGGCAGGAGATGTAGGTGGATCTTCTTCGAACAGAGCGTTCTCGTAGTAGCTTGACAGAGTACTCAGCTCTTCCTCTGTCGGTAATACCCTTTGTGATTGTCTCAACTCGCGCAAGGATTTCTCGATCTCAGGATTTAATGGTACTAGTTCACCACCCTGTGACCTGCGCATAAGAAGAAACTACAAAAAGAATATAAGAAAAGTTTAAGGAACGGAAGTCCCTTAAACTAAAGAAAGACTAAATAAAAACAACTAAAAATTAGAACAATTGCCTCCCCGGCAACGGCGCCAAAATTTGATACCCGTCGTTGTGAGTACCAAAAATAAGATTTATAATTTCCTATTAAGACTAACCTAGGCTAGTGGTAACAGGGTCGAACTACAAGGAGGCGAATGTAATTAATAGCTGTCTAATTCTAGTCTAAGGTAACGATTGTGGGGGTTGAATTGATTTGGTCTATAGCTAAGAGTAATAAAAACAGTAAACTAAATAAACGAATTAAAATAGATAAGGAAGGGGTACTAGGATGGTCGGTTCGTTATAGCTTCGGCGACAGCATACTAAACAGGTCCAAATCGAACACATGTGAGGCGGGAAAACAAGAGGTCCTCTCGGTCCACTCTTAACAGATAGCATCTTTCGATCTCGCTATAAGTCCCTAATATCACTAATACTGACTCTCGTCCTGAAAAGTGACTAATAATCTAAACTTTACCTATCTTTCGATCTCAAAGACAGAGTTTAGTAATTTTAATTGGTGATCTAACAACTTTCCCTATCTTTCGATCTAATGGGTCAGTCATAAATTAAGCATCTAACTGGTCGCATGCATTCGATTCGTTAAATACAACATTAAAATCAATTAAAACGAAAGGTAACCTCACGTGGTCAGTCGATCGACCAGGTATAGCAGTCGATCGACTGACACGCGATTTCAGTCCAAATTAATACTACGCCGCCTACGCCATAATTCCCCTACATCCTAGCACAATTGATTTAGCTACTCATGGCTATGGCAAAAATAACAATAATATTGACGATAAAGACTACTGAATTCATGCTAAAAATAGTAGAACAAACAATTAACATAAAGTGATAAAACGGTTTCGGGAACCTAACTAGCAATTCTATACTAATAACGAAATAAGAGTGAATTCAAATAAGGCAGAAGAATACCGAGATTGCAGAGGAATGATTAAGAATAAGAACGAAATTCCAATGCCAAAACAATATTCCGAACCCTAATAAAAACTGAATGTTACTGTGTAAAACTTAGATAAAAATCGGATCCCTCAAACTGGTGTTCTAAGTTACGTTATATAGCAAACATACGTAACACTTATTATCAAAACCTAAACACAATGGGCTTGCGCTTCCTCGGTCTTTTAATTCTCGTCTGGGATAGCAGCTTGGTCGATCGACTAAGCATGGCGGTCGATCGACTGCTCTTCAGTGCACAGTAGCTTCTGGAACCCGCAGGTTGGTCGATTGACTGATGGTAGTGGTCGATCGACTGCTTGAGCTGCTATTTGACTTCTATAATCTCGTGGATTTGTCTTTTGGGCTTTGAAATGCGCACCAAGATCGTTCCTTAAGTGAATACTTCACGTCAATTGCAATGCAGGATAGTCGGGGACGGATTTAGCTCGATTTCCGTTGAATTCTTCACATTTCTGCAATAAAGTACAAAAACACGAAAGTAGACGGAAATGGGGGAAATGGTAGCTTAAACTACACAAATGAGCTCTGAAATGCGTGTAAAATGAGGTGCAAAACATCATATAAAAGACACGCATCTCCAGTCGAGCTCGAAATACCATCTTTGCGTATTTTACTCGAAAGTCAAATCCCGGAAGCCGATTGGACGAGGGATAGATATGAACTCATCCTCCTGGATGAACGAAGATTGCACGCATTACATAATGTGGAAACATATCAGGCACGTATCAAACGAGCCTTCAACAAAAGGGTTAAGCCAAGGAATATCAAAGAAGAAGACTTGGTCCTCAAATCAATTAGAGCTCTTTTACCCGTCGATCAACGAGGAATGTTCAAACCCAACTGGGCCGGACCATTTATAGTCAAGTCCATACTCCCAGGGGGTACGGTTAGGATCACAGACTTAGATGGGAACGAATTTGCCAACCCGAAAAACCTCGACCAATTGAAACGTTATTATGCCTAGAATAGGAACAAAACGCGCCTCACGTAACCCAACGTGTCGCTCCTGTGGCACGAATAAACGGCCCCTGGCCAAGCTAAATAAAGCTAATGTCACCTTGCTCTTGCATTTTAACAATTTGTCATCCTCATATCATCAAATAAATTGAATTGCACTTTAGGTGTAAGTAAAAAGCTCATGCTTATTTTCTAGTTCGCTACAAGCTCTTGCTTAGAACAATTATTCTTTTACGTTTAATGAACTACGCACAAGGGTTTGATTTCATTTTTTAAAATGAATACGTAGGCAATCCTTCACAGGATACAACCCATTAATTATTTTAAATGTAAATAGAAGGACATTTGCATATGCATTTGGAATTCGACAAGAATAATAATAGAAAATCCCAAAGGTTTCATAACCAATCAACCTCTTTTATTTAATTTCTTTTAATAATAATAAGCTACATAATAAAAATTAAAAAATAAAAATAGGCTAAGATTCCAAAAACCCCGCCTTCTTATTACAAACAATAATAATAATAATAATAAATAATAAAGACTCAGGCTATTCTTCCATTTTCCCTTTGCCTTTGTCATTTTTATCATATTTTTTGTCTCGACCTCGAGCCGGACGCTCTTGTGCCACTTCAGACCTAATCACCAACGGTCTCTCTCATGGTCTTGCCTTGCCATTCTTGCCAACCACCTTTTCCACGGCAGGAGAAGTCTTCGGTTTCTTCGAAGGATGAACAACTCGAAACTCAGCTTCTTCCTCTCCCTCAGTCAGATGCTTCTCTTTCTCCTTCTCTACATCACGAACCTTGTAGTCAACAGGCTCGCGCTTCCTCAATCTCTCACGCTCCTCCGGAGTAGTAGCTTTCCTCCACTGCAAGTAGGAATCAGATACCCATAAAACACTAACAGAAAAATTCAAGAACCACATATTTCTTTGAGCCTATTTGATGGCCCATTCTCTTCGGCTCTCAGTGGTAAGGGCCATAGCGGTCTGAGGGACGGTATCAAGCTTCAGAATCGTCTGCTTCAATTCAACCTGCCTTATCAACCTCTCCGGGAAGATGCATATCATAAAATCCAAGCCAGGAATGCGCACCGATTGGGTAGGATCCAAGGACGATACTCCAATGACAGATTTGAGATGCCACCATGGTACGATCCATCTAATCAAGGGACCATCATCACTCTTCAGCTTGTTCTCCCAATAGTTGCAGACTCGAGTGAAGTCCACCATGTAAAGCCTAGTTCTTATTGTAATGGAGCGAGCATGATAAGCAGGAACATTAACTGGGGGCTCGATCAATCGAAGACGTTCCATAAGGCAAACCTACCAAAAGCAGGCATTAAAAAAAACGAAAAAAAAGAAGACAAAAAACGAACAAAAAAAAAGAAAGAGAGAAAAAGAGTTCTTTTACCTGCAATATGATGGGACTTCCTAAATAAGGAAGGTCGCGGTTGGCTTTCCTTTTATCTAACCCCAACAGGATCTCTCCTAAACACAGGCAAGCTGAACTCCTGCGCAGCTCCATTTGCTCGATTAAGCTCAAGTAACGGGGGTCGCCTCTCAAATCCTCATCAACATGCCCTTGAAGGACATATACATGCAGTATTCAAATTCCGAATGCCCTTCGCCTTGTAACATAGGAAATGGTAGGATCTGCCCTGTTTATGAATCGATCGATGAAGTCCAACATTCGCACTCCTTTAGAGGTCACAAGACGGTCAACATCAGCTCTTGTCAACCCAAGCAAATCTCTGAACTTATTCTTATACCCTTGAGAAGTAGAGGATATAGTAGGCAAATACTCCGGGTCCCAACCACCGATTGCAGCAATTTCTTCGGGAAATAGGCAAATATTGCCTCCAGAAAAGGCAAATACGGGATAATTCGGGTCCCAATAATCCAGACAAGCATCTAGGAACGGTTTGACTACCTTGACCAACTTCAAACTCAAGATTGATCCAAAATTATAGGCACCTATATCGTGTTTCTCCACATTAGAGAACTCATTTGTCCACTCTTTCAGACGGATTTCAAGAGTATTCATGATGTACGCTTAATTAGAGAACTTTTATGTAATAAGACGAGAGAAAGACGGGAGAATTATGTGAATAAAACCTCTCTCGACGTCTATATTTATACTAAAAGCTGTTTCCTAAAATCTGTCAGGACAGACACACTGGGGAACAGGCGCAGCACCTGCTGCGCCTCTTCAAAGGGATGCAGTTCCTGCTGCGCCTCTTCAAAGGGATGCAGTTCCTGCTGCGCCTCTTCCTAAACCTTTTTTCTGTGATTTTCCGCGTTGGATCTTTCCTAATTCCTCCAAAAATAATTTCCTATTCATATGGGTTATTGTTTTGGTAAATCCGTCAAATTACCATGTTACGCGTTTCCTAAATTCCACGGGCACGCATTGCGAGGCAATATCGGCATTTTCGTCATTTCGGCACACTTATACATTTATTTTTTAAATTTCTTTTTTGGGGAATCATTCACCAATTTAGACATTCATTTTCAAACATTTTCTTAAATTTTCTTTTTTTTTTCTTTTTTTGGGAATTGTTTCACTACCATTCCATTTCACATTTCAAACTTATATGTTTCTATTTTTTCTTTTTTTAGGGGGTAACCCTCCCTAGCGCTCGGTCATTTTCAGTAAATTTTTTGCATTTTGGAGTCTTTGTCTTGCGCTAATTTAGGCCATGTATACAAATATGTGTTCTATGCGAATTTCTGTGTACATTTCGGCAGCATGACGGCGTAAACCGTCATTTACCAAACCTGTTCCAAGCTAACTTGCAGGTACAAACAAGGCAACCCAACAACAAAGGCAATAAGGCCATCATATATACAACCAAAAAAGGAATATGTACACCAAACTGGGGGCTCAAGCTCGAAACAAAGGCATAAAGTGCAAAATGAAGGTTCCAAAATGTACAAAATGTATAAAGTACAACAACAAAAAAACGACAAAGAGCAACAAACTACAGCTGGTCGCCGCCTAGCTCAGTGAATCTCACCTCGAGAGCAGCGATCTCGGCGTCGCGGACCTCTAGCTCCCTCAGCAGGCGAGCTGTCTCCTCCCGGGACTGGGCAAGCTCTCGCTCCAGGTCACGCTCCCTCTGCAAACGACAAGAATTGGCTCATGTCAATCATTTCAAACATAACAAAAGTTAGAAAATTCAAAAATGAAGTAGACGGAAGGTTCATACCTGACGTCCTCGACCGCCAGCAAGTGTCTCGATGGCAGTAGCTCGTAGCCGGTTGGCTACCCTCCACAAAGCCACGAACCGGGATGGCGCAACCTACATTTCAAGGATTCTCAATAAGTTGATAGGTTTAAACAAATGTATTCTTATCGAAAGCTGATTAAATTATAGAGCATACCCTCCGAATCAGCTGCTGCCACTCGTCTAGACCAGCATCTCTCACCGCCGCGTCAAAGTCGCGAAGCTCGGAGATCATCGTCATCCCCATCGCGTCAGTGTACTCAAGGGTCTCGGGGTATGCTGAGGGCTCGATGCCCGTCACATCAACCTCCTGCAAAATTCAAATGGTTTTCATTAATTGATGATCATTCATCATGTTTTCATGTCAATCGAAAGGGAATAAAACACTTACCACGACTGGCCAGTACGCCAGCCTCCCGTAGAGGAACGTCGAGTAGTCCTCACCAGGAAGAAGGAGGGCATCGCCACCGACGCCAGCTAAGTCAGCCTCCCTCTCAGCATCGGAAGGCTCCCTGAACATCATCCGAGGGGGATCGATGGGAACCGTCAGGACATCTCGGGAGCATTGACGAGCCAAGCGCTCGCCCAAGTACCACACATGACCCATCAACGTCCTCAAAAGCAACCGGCTCGAGCTCCTAGGTCGAAGGACCTCAACCACAAAAGGAGGAGCGCGAGTGTAGTCCGCCCAAGGCCTGGGCACCCACTATGAAAAGCAAACAAGAGGTCATTCATATGATCGGTTCTAAAAGGAAGCAATAAAAAGTGAACAAAGAAAAGTGGCTCGAAGATACTCACACCGTCCAGCTGCAGAGCGTTAACCTCCCGTCGACAAGCGTCGTGGAAGGAACGCTGACTCTTCGCGCGACACATCACCCAATCCCTCAAGATGGGATAAGCTCTCTCCCCTGGCTCCGTCCTCTTGGGCGCGAGGCCCGGAAATTAGGAGTACACCCACGCCTGTAAAACAAGATAGTTAATGATGATCTTTCGTGATTCGATAAAGAAATGATCTTTCATGAAAAGAAATGGAGGTTCATACCTCTAGCAACAGTCCAGGGCCAACAGTGGCAGGAGAAGTCCCCTTCTCTATCAACTCCGGATGAACCATGGCCCTCATATAGCGAATAAGGACCGCAAAGCCAGCAGTGACCCAGTCCCAACGGTCTAGGCCACCCAGGTCAGAAAGGAAGGGAAGAAGCTTCGTCGACAACCTCTCTCCCTTGTCTCCGAGGTAGATCGAAGACAAGAACCACCAGAGCCACAAATGAGCCCTCTGCTCGGCAGTGCAAGGAGGAGGAGCCGTCTCCCTCCCATCGATCACCACCATCGCCGGTCTCTTCCCAACAAAATAATCCCGAACATAGGAACTAGGCACCAACCCGGGCACCGCGGCAGCCTTCGGCATCAAGTTCCAGCCGATCAGGCTCCTAGCCTCATCCGAGTTTACCCTCATGGTTGTCTCCGGCCATGCCACCGCCTCAGTCCCGCACGGCAAGCCAGAAATCAAGCCGTAGTCCTCCAACGTGACCCCAACCTCACCGAAAGGCATGTGAAAGGTAGAGGTCGTATCCCAAAACCTATCCAGGAAGGCTCAAACCAGGCTAAGGTTAGCCCGAATCTTCCTCCTCGTGATGTCCCTCCAAGCCTGTACCAAGGCACCAAACGCTCCTCGCTCGATGATGGCCCGCTCCTCTCGCCGAGTTTCGTAGGCCCCCATCATCGTCGTGTAACCCGAGAACGACCTGATGTTCCCGGCCTCCTATTTTGATTCAAAGCAAGAGCTATCTTTAGGTCAAATGAAAGGGAAAAGGAATAGCAAATAGACATGAAAAAGATGAATGAAAGAGTGATGAGTTCGAGTTACCAAGCTCTTCACCGCCCTATAGGACAGGTGACCCTCTGCAGCCCAGATGAGGTGCCTGCTGTCCCAAGTCTCGGCTCACTTTGGTGCTCCCCTCAGCTGGTGACCACCTCGTCCGACGTTGGCCTGCCTTGGGGCCTCCTCCTCCTCGACGACCTCGTCCTCATCAGCTGCCACTACGGCAGTGAAAGCCTGCTCTAACGCCTCCTCAAGCGTACAAGAAGGGTCAAGAGCTGTGTCCACGTCCATGGGAGCTCTCCCTGACGTAGAAGCCTCATCACCTGTAAAATTAAAGTGAATTTAGGCCGCGTTAAGTGACGACAAGCCTTAATTAGGGGATTTTTCGAGTTTTCGGAGCTCCGAAATCGCTCTTTTCTCGCCATTTTCGGCCAATTTTCCCACAAACCCGTCCGCTCATGTGGTAATTTGGGTCAAGTTAAGCCTAAGTTGAAGCCTAGTCATGGGTTCGAGTCGAAATTTCGACAGCATTTCGTTATAACGACGATTATGCCCTAGAAAAGTGTCCTGAAAAAGCTGTCACAAATCAAAATTCCGAAATGGTAGGAAGTTTACCCATCATACAAGGATTCCAAATACCAAATTGCATCGCAAATGGGCAATCCTAAGGCTATTTTCGAAGCAATATACGGTTTAGCTGTGAGACCGTTTCAATTTCACTCAAATGCTCAAAACTCAACGAAAATTCGAAATAAATACATGGTTACGATCCTTATACTACCAATTATCCATTTGCAAGGTCAATTTTACAAGGCAAAATCATTTGGGGGAAAAGCCCCAAATTTTCGACTTTTTAGGGTTGGAAACCCGGATTTTGTCGATCCAATTTGATAAAATACGGAAGATTAATGCAAGATTAATACACTTACCTCGATTAGTCATGGCAAATGCAAGCTTTTGATCAAATTTTAGCAAGAAATGGTTGGAATTTGAGAGAGTATTTGGGGTTTTTATGTTTCGAAATTATGAAGACAATCCCGTGTTTCATCGAGTTTTTACTCAGAAAAGCCACACTCAGGAAAACACGCAGCAGGTGTTGCACCTCTTCCAAGAAACGCAGCTCTTGCTGTTCCCGTTCCTCAGTTTCCCTCCAAATGAATTTTTGAAGATTCGTTATATGTTCGTTATTCGTGGGCCCATCTTTGGTGCGCCTCTTCCTTGATGCCACACATCGTATATTTGGTTCATTTGACATTTGTTCTTCGCCCGGACCCGCATTTCCAAGCCAACTACAAACTGTCGTAATATTTATCCTTTTACCAAGATTTTGCTTCCCACAACGAGCGAATATTCTTTGACAGGTGTTTCGACACACCTCTATTCTGTTCTCCCAGCGAGAGTATACGGACAGCCAATCGCCCCTCTCGAGACATGGAGATAAGTTCCCGATTACGTTCTCCCAGCGAGAGTACACAGACAAACATTTGACCCTATCAACACGTGGAGATCAACATCGACCCCAAGCTCTTCCGAAGTTTGTTTGAAGCCGACCCAAGCAGATTTCTCCTAGCAGTTCCTGACTACGTCCGGCTGCCTCTTCTAATATCGCGTTTTATTTCCCCTTGGAGTTTCAAGGAACTTCGGGTATGATCTCTTCTTATGGCTGGCGAGCCTCCTTACGTAGTCTAATGGACTTTAAACGACCCTCCCCGATAGTCGACAGACTCTAAAATGTTCCCGACGACAGGTCCTTGGCAAAGACCCCTTGAGCCGCCTCGCGTCGCCATAGTCGTCAGGTTGTAATCTTCGATTGACCCGATGGCTATACTTTGACTTTCGCCTTGTCCAAGCCTTAGTCAAAGTAGGGGCTCTGTAGATACCTCATTTCTAAACCTCCCGCCAACCACCCGGTGATGATTGGGCCGCATGTTTGGTACACGGAACAATTTGTGACAGTTCGTAAGTTTATCATCAAGTGGTCGCTCAAACACGTGTGTCTACCTCATAGTCGCCATCTACGCGCCGATACGGTCGTTTTGGCAGTAATTAGAGTACATTTGGAGTCCGGGTCAAAAATCGTCTTCATTTTTCTAATAACCGTTTAAAATGCCGAGTCAGAATGTTCTGGAATGTTCCGGATATTTCTATTGCATATATTTTCCAATCTTTTGGTCTTTGGTAACATATATCTCGAGATTATCATATAAAATATTAAGGAAATAAGATTAATCCGCTATTCCATAATAGAAACACGGAAATCTTTCTTCCGCAGGAGGAAACCACTGAGGAAAAGACGCAGCAGGTGCTGCGCCTCTTCCAAGAGACGCGTGTTTGCCGCGCCTCTTCCTCAGTCCTTTTCTGCGATTTTTTCGTATCTTTTCGAGATTCACTTCCAAAGTTTCTCCGAAAACCCTAATTTCCTCCGTGTGATTAGTATAAATAGAGACCTTCGGTCTCACATATTTCGCACGCGAGTGTCCGCCCTTCTCTTCTCCCTTTGCATTCTAGACCACGCTCTTGCTTTTTGGCGTCTACGTGCTTGAACTTTCGACCACGTAAGCTCGGATCTTTCTGAGTACCAGCCTCGTTTTGCATGATCGACCAATTTGACCAACTCCACAATCAATCAACTTAATCAATCTTATTCGTTTTCCTCCTAGAGGGCACTTTCGTCGTACATTCGAGTCGAGCATCACTAAACGTTAACTTAGTTCATCTCGTTTCATCAAACATGTAAGTCTGAGGGTGTATAATCCTTCTTTTGTTTATTGTTATTTATTTTTGTAATCATTAATGTAAGATTTATGTCGAAAATATTCTTAAAACCGATTTGTAAAACCTTGTTTTAAAACCCTTTTTACGGATTATCAGAAGACAACCGTCGAGAAAGGACGCAGCAACTGCTGCGCCTCTTCGAAGGGACACAGCCACTGATGCGCCTCTTCGAAGGGACGTAGCACCCGCTGCACCTCTTCCTGAGGCTGCCGCAGTTCCTGCTTCCTTTCTTCTTCCTTCGTCTTTTGTTCGTCCTATTGTTTTTCGCTTTGTTTTCAATTGTTCATTGTTCTTTAGCATAACAATTTGAGTATGATAACTTTAACCTGTAATTCATTAATCTTTCATCATCATTAATTAATCCATCTTTCAAAATCCCGACTTAAACCCCTTATAATTCATATTTGCGGGTTTTCGTCATTAAAATCAAATTCGGGTTTTAGAGGTTCGATTCATCAATATCAAATCTCTGGAATTCATCCTTTGATATATTTGCATATGTCATTTATCGTCATCATTAGTTCGTCATTAATAACCTGTATAATCTAATTAATTTGTTTTAATTTGTATATGTAATTAATCTCTTTTAATCTTGTAAATAATTCGTTCTAATTAGTTTTTATCCATGTTTTATCGTTTTTATGACCTCATTCACATGTAAATAATCTGTTAATCACTTCTATCCCAGTCAAACAATATAATCAAGCATTTAAATCACCAATGAATATTAACGAGAAGCAATTTCGGCTTCACAGCCAGAACTGAGCTCAGGAACAAACACAGCGTCTGTTGCGCCTCTTCCAAGGGACGCACTTTCTTGCTGCTTTTGTTCTGGTTGAGTTCTGTCTCTGAACTTTCGTTTTTGCCTTGACCTAGTTTATTAATTCCGTATTTATTTAACTATTATTCTTATTATCACCTAATTTCTGTTTATTTATTTATTTATTCTTTCTTTTCTAAAACCATCCGTTTTAAATGTATTTTCGACATAAATCAATAAATCCGTTGTAATTATTGTAATTTTCTTTATTGTATTTTTATTGTATTTATTTTATCGTATTGCTTGTATGCTTTCACATGTAATTAACCTAAATTCCTACTTCGACTCAATTGCATGTTAAACTACGTGTTCACCGACTTAGTTAATTCCCACATGCTAGGATTAATCTAATGGATGTTGCATTGCATGCATATAATCGACAACATATCGAGCATAGACGATTTTCCCTAATTATTAGTAGAGGCCGCTATCGAGGCGGGCGGGATTAGGTGTTCGATCAAAAGAGCTTCCTAATACGTACCCTCACCCCTTACTCCAGATCTCTGTGAACATCCGTGTTCATTGGCATCCACGAGAGTCATTCTAGACATAGAATGCTAAGGGTAACGAGTTCTTGGTGTTCGTGTCACTACTTTGTGTCTTGACATGGCACGAGGTATTCGAACGGTTTCCAATTTTCCACAATAAATTGGTGGCGACTCCACAAATGCAACAAAAGAAAAGCTTGCTTCGCTTTTCCCCCCCGTGGGCCCGCGTCCACACTTACCTGCATGGTTAGTAGCCACACAAGAACGCAATCTAAATAGCACATAAACACATGAACCTCGAATGAGGAAACACATAGGTTTTGCAAAATTCTTTTCTTTATTTAAAACTTGCTTAAAGAAATTTGTCGTTTTTAATGCGTTATGCGTATTCAATGGGATTTATACATATGAATGACGCGATGTAAACTCACTAGAACGCAAGACGATATATTGACGCAATATTGACTTAGATTTGACGCGACACAAGGGTGAATTTGCCAGACTTTGCTTAAGTATGCGCAACCCCTAGCCAAGTGTGGGTGACAATGCGTATCCGTTCCAAAGGTAGAAGAATTGCAAGAATGATGGGCATATAAAGGCAAGGAATGAGCCATGGATCAACTGTCTACATGGATATCGTTTGACATCGTCTGCTGTAAAAGAGACCCCTCTTGAGGCACGATAACTTCGAGAATCGATCTAAGACTTTTGTCATTATCCAGACCAAGCACTAGTTTGACTCAAAATAAGAGACTCGAAGAGTAAGAGGGAAAAATGAAGGAAGGGTGGCGTCTCGGAAGAGAAGCCCCCAGGATGAGAAGATAACTCTGGAATTTGGTAAAAAGAAGATTGAGCGACAAAAAGGAGCCCCTAGTAAAGAGGTGAAAATGGAAATTGTGGTTGGAAATTGATGGTTGGGGTGGTTGATAATTGAGGTTGAAAGTTAAAAGTGGGGATGATTGTGTCCTAGAGGACTGCCTACGTATTCACGTGAAGTGAAATCAAACGAGATCGTAGTTATGAGGTTTTGTTAATTTTATTTGGGTGTTGTGGTTGTATCCTTCTTGTGTATGAAAGGACTGCCTACATATCCACCTGAAGAGGTGAAATCAAACCATGCTTGTAGTTCAGGTATGTGCCTAAGCTATGTTGTCAGAGCCTTAAAGTGCATGATACCGTCGTAGAGTATCAAAAATAAAATTTATAATCCAAACTACTACTATAGATAGTGGCAGTCAGGGTCAAACCACAAGAAGGCAAGCAATTTAAAGTTGTATAATTTAAGTCTAAAGTAACAGTTTTTGGGGGGGTTTGATTTGAATGATCCTATAACTAAAGGCAATAAAATTAAAACTAAACTAAAGCAAATAAATGAGCAATTAAAGAAAATAGATGAAATCAAATATTAAAAGGATGCTAAGATGGTCGGTTCACTGTAGTTTCGACGGCAGTATCCTAAGTAAGTCTGAAATAATCTTGTAAGACGGGAAAATAAGAAGTCTTTTCGGTCCATTCTTAACAGGTAGCATCTTTTGATCTAGCTACGGGTCCCTAAGTATCACTAGTACTGATTCTCGCCCTGAAAAGTGATTTTTAAAAGCCTAAATTTTACCTATCTTTCGATCTCAGTATAATTTAGTCGTTTCAATTGGTAGTCTAATTCCCTCCCCTATCTTTCCATCTAATGGGTTGGTCAATTACTAAGTATTCAACTAGTCGCGTGCACTCGATTTGTCAAATTAAGCAATTTAATCAATTAAAACGGAGCTGATCTTGCGTGAGCCGGTCGATCGACCAACGGGCTCAGTCGATCAACCAAGACCCGAATCAGGTTTATGAATTCTATGCCGCCTACACTACAGGTCCCCTACATATTAGCATGAAGGGTTTAGCTACTCATGATAAAATATATAACAACAACGAAATTAACAATTAACGAAATTGGATGCATGATTAAATAAACTAAGCAAATAAGATGCATAAATGAAATAAGGCTTTGGGAAATTACTCTATGCAATCTTAATCTACGAATGAATAAAAGCAAACTGAAATCAAGGAACGTAAATTACCGAACGAAAGCAGGAAGAAGAATCCGAAAGCACGAATTTTATTAACAAAAAATAAAGCTAATTGTATTGAATGTTTATTAATAAAAACTTGGTATTGAATCCTAAAAATTCGATGCCTATTCTGAAACAAAGGGTTCACGTTATATTGGAGTATAGCATGACTCTTATTCTTAAAAACCTAATTGCAGTTGGGCTTCTAACTCTCGTCTTTAATTTGCGTCAGAGTCGTTGTGTGGTCGATCGACCACTAGGACCAGTCGATCGACCAAGCTTCGCTGAAAAGTAGCTTCTGATCTGATTTAGGAATCGTGATCTGGTGGATCGACCAAGGGCGTCAGTTGATCGACTGCTTCAACAGGTATTTGCTCCAAAAGCCTCGTAAATTTGTCTTTCAGGCCTCGATACACGCACCAAGTTCGCTTCCCGAGTCTTTACTTCACGTCAGGTCCTATGCTTAGTATTCGGGGACGGATTCGGCTCATTTTCCGCTGCATTCTTCCCATTTCTGCAATATTACACAAAAACACGAAAGTAGACGGAAATAGGGAAAATAGTAGCATAAACTACATAATTGAGCTCTGAAATGCGTGCAAAATAGGGTGTAAAACATCATATTTAGGACACACATCAAACTTCCCCAAACCAAACCCTTGCTTGTCCCCAAGCACGAACTAGACTCGATCTTAAAACCTAATGGAACGCGTTCATTCTCAGAGCTAAATGCAAACTGCAAAGCCTAAACCAGTTTAATGCTAAAAATCAACAATCAATTAGTAATATGAATCATGCAAACGAGTTATGTAGTCGTTAAAAATTGCTGAACGTTAAACTATAGAGACTTATCATATTGGACTCTCACGGGTCGCTCAAATCACACATAAGTACAGGTGAATATATGTAAAAGATAGAATGAAGTAATTTTGTAATGACACTCACTTAACTACGATCTATAAGAACATGCCTGCAATCTAATATGAAAATAATCTCTACAACCGTACATATACATTCCAACCATTAAAGACCATTGACACATGCCGAGATAAATTTGGATATGTGAGGCTATGGGTAAGAAGGGGCTAAGACGAATTTGGTAAAAACAGAGTTATAAGCCAAGCTAGTAACTAAGGGAACCAAATTATCAAATCATTCCAACTTCTTGCTCAAGATTAAACAATAGAGCGGTGCTAATAGTAAGCACAAATCTCACATTCTCCGTACAAACTTAATTCCCCAAATAATATTAATCGCAACATGGGAATATAAAATCACCAACTAATGAAGATTCAATCATGTGATTTTTCTTTCTTTCAACTTTTCTTCTTTTCTCCTTCTTTTTTGTTTTTTTTTTCTTTTTTCTTTCTTTCAATTTTTCCTTTCTCATCTTTCCAACATCATCTCAATAAGAGCATATGCAACCAAAAATGAAGTAACAATCCCAGAAACTAAAACTACTAGCTTGACAAGGTCAGGCTAAATATAGGATGTAGTTAATAGGACAAAAAGGCTATTTCTGGCAGTGTGAGGCTTATGGAAAAATGAATAAAGGGTGGCCTCTTCCACATGTGTCAACTGACCACAAACCCGAATGCATACAGGTATTAAGCAGATTAAGTTCATATTTATGCATATTGATATAACATGTCTCATAAGGAGTACTACTCATATCCTAGATGAACTGGTCATGAATGTCACCAGTTATAGAGCTCTAAAACTCAGAATATAATGTAGTTTGCCAAAACTCTAAGTCAGTCTCAAGATTCAGCGAATAAATTAACGAAAACTCGTAGATATGCATTAAGACTCTACTAATAACATGTCAATTGAGCACGGCTTAGGCGTAAATAGATGAAAATGCAATGTCATCATTGAACTACTACCGTTCTGACTCAACCTACATGCTAAAATAAACGTGCAATTTTTTGGATTTTTTTTGAAATGTTTCAATTTTTTTGGATTTACTGTATATAAGAGGAAAATAAACAACAATGCAAGACAAAAATGTAAACGTGAATGCAAAACAGAATGAATGCAACGCAAAACCCTTCCCGAAACCAAATCACACAATGCCCTCATTGTGCAAAATCATATGAGAAAATAATCAAGGGAAATGAGAATTTGCGATAATATTAACTAAAAAGACATGAAGAGACATGGGGAACTCACAAGACTTTAAGCGCAGCAAAAGGAAACCTCCCCAAACCAGCGTGAGCTAGGAGGTTTCAAGAGCAGTGATGCTACCATAAGGTACCTGAAAACACAAAAGTACCGCGCATAATTCCGAGAAAACAACTAAGGAACGAGAAATATGTGCAAAAGAATAAGAATAGAAGAAAAGGGAATCATCACGGGAGGTGGTCGATCGACCAAGGGTATCAGTCGATCGACCAGAGCACCTGGGAACAGTGCCTCTGGACTCCTCCACATCAGTCGATCGACCAGGAGGTCCAGTCGATCGACTAGCATACCTGACGATTCCGCCTCTTTTCTTCGAATTAACTCAATGAATTGAGTTTATATGGTCTAATAACCTGCAATTGCACAAAAATACAACGCCCAAAATTGCGCAAACCCAAAAATAACAGTCTATAGTCTTATAAAATCCTATGCAAACCAAATAAAGCGGAGTTTCGCGCACACCAAAACAATAAATAGTAAATAAATTGTTTTAAAAGAATTTGATCAACAAATAGTTGATCAAGAATGGCCACGGAATGGCCCACTTGCTCGGCTTCTGGTTACAAGAAGTAGCCTCTAAAGTACTCATCCTCTCAGCTGCACTCCTAACAACTCCAATATCCGCAGAACTCAACGGATCAACATCTCTAACATCTTCCCAATCACGGACCACGTCTGGCTCATCAAAATCCAAATCGGACTCCATCACTTTGACTGGCTCCTCATCAGGCTCCTCATCAGTTGCATAGTTCAGACACCCTAGACCGCCTCTCTGCACAATGGGCTCTCTCACAACTGGAGCAACATGCGGCTCTAAATTCCCCAAACCTGCTCCTACAACAGCCAAAACAGAAGGATCTTCCTCCAATTTGCTCCCAATATGGGGCGGAGGTGTTATAGCAGAATTAGGCATAGGGGCAGGCATATCAGGCAACACAACATAAGATTTAACTACATTGCAAGTTACTGGGTACATAACATCCTTCTTCTTATAAGTCTGGGCAAAAATAATGGACTGTTTTCCTACCTTAAAGGTCAATGTCCCTGACCAACATCTATAACTGCACCAGCAGTGTGCAGAAATGGTCTACCCAAAATGATAGGAATGTGAGTATCCTCGGGTATATCTAGCACAATGAAGTCAATTGGGAAAAAGAACTTTCCTATTTGTACAGGAATGTCCTCTAAGACTACTATAGGCCGGACCGAAGAACGATCAGCCATCTGCACTGTCATGTTTGTAATTGCAAACCTAGTCAATTTCAATTTCTTAGCAAGACTCAAAGGCATAACACTAATACTGGCTCCTAGGTCACACAATGCCTTCTCAATAGAAAAGGTGCCAATATTGCATGGGACTGAAAAACTACCTGGGTCTTCTAGCTTATGAGGTGCAATATGAGTCAAATAGGAAGATGACTCCTCATTAGTGCATGATCGCACAAGTATCAAGTGACTTCTTTTTGGACAACAGCTGCTTCATAAATTTCATATAGGCATGCACTTGATTAACTAATTCTAGGAAAGGAACTTGCACATTTAAACTACGAATAACATTTTCAAACTTGTTAAACGATACCTGTTTCCTTTGTCGGCACCAATCTCTCTGGATAAGGGGCTGTAAGAAGCAACTTAGCCCTCTCCTCTAGATCTCTCATACCGGCATCAGTGGACTTAGGCTGAAAATCCACTACTTTGTCCTTGTTGTAGCTCGAACCTTCATCAGACCGTCTCAGGAATGAACCATTAACCGTCGTAGGGTCATACTTTTGAACCGGAACTGACCCATCATCATTTGGATCTTGCCTCGATAATTTCGGAGTCGTCGTACCCCGAAATAAGTAGTCCCTCAAGTTATCTGGCATTGGAGGACGAAAAGGTTCACGATCAAACGTATCTTCAGTCGATCGACCATGTAGGTCAGTCGATCGACTGGCTTCCGCAGGACCAGAAACTTCACTGTTACCCGAGCTGGTCGATCGACCAGGTGTGTCAGTCGATCGACTGATGTACATGATGATCGTCTTTTTCTTGCTACTGTTCATTCCAGCCTTTTTCTTACTCGGTCCCGCCTCATCTTTTTCTATAACATCTTCGACCATTGTGGGCCCATCAAGGGTAGACCCACTCCTCAAAGTAATCACATTTAGAGTCTCTTTTTGATCCGGTTGCGACGGTAATTGCTCCGGAGTTCTAGTTGCACTTTTGCTTGCCAATTGGGCAATTTGGCTCTCCAACATTTTTGTAGAAGTCTCTCTAGCTAGAGACTCCTTTTGCAGCAAACCCGACAAATTCTGAACCATGTTTTTTAATTCGGAAATATTAGAACTTTGAATTTGTCATTCTTTGAGGCACAAAGGGAGGCTTTTGATACTGCTGCTGCTTATGAGGGGGCACATAGTTTTGATGCTGCTGCTGCTGCTGTGGTGGACCCGGATTAAGAACATTCTGGTTAGTCCACCTTAAATTGGGGTGGACATTAGAGGGATCGGGATAAGTACCAGTCTGCCTAAAGTGTTGAAAGGCAGCACATGTTTCATTCGAACTAGTACAAAACTCTGAAACATGTCCCTTTCCTCCACATCTTTTGCATGTAAAGGGACCGTCTGAAACTGCATTAACTTTATATATACCACCTTTTTGGGATCCCCCAAAATCTAGCTTATCAAGTCTCGCAGTAAGGGCCTCTATTGCAGCTGTAGTAGGAGATTCAGCTGCTCTTCTCTAATTTCCTCTAGAATTCCCATGCTCAGCTTTATGGGTGGCCATATCTTCAAATAATCTTCCACCCCTTAGTTTCTCCACTATTCTCCTTGAATCTGCCATTAGCTGCAGCATCCAGGATAGCCCTCTATGTTGGAATATGTGTCCTCCGACAATAATCACAACTGTTGATCATAATGATCACATGTTTAAGTCTCATTCTAAAGAATACAATTGGGAAGTAATATTTTACTGTCAACTGGTCCACACATATCGGTAATGATTGGTTGACTAGAGTTTGACATTACTGTCGTGCGACGGTGGTGATCAGTTGATCCCCTTAGGTCATACCTAAAGGGTAACACTCTTAATTGATTATTTAATTGATCGTATGACGATACGGGTTGATTAAATTACTTAAAATTGACGGATGATTTTGGAAGTAATATTTACGTATCTCATTATAATTTGATTAAATAAGATACGGTCTAAGTGATCTAATTGTTTTATTACTTAGATGAAATTATTGTTTAAGGAAACAATTGCATTTGAATGAATAATTTATTATAAATACAAGATGTTGTGATTTATAATTAGTAAAATATTTTGATACAAGTAATTATGAATTACTAAGTCAATTTTGTATATGACGTATTTTTGTTAATGCGTTGATTTTTAATATGTTAAAAATACATAACAATTTTACATGACATGTGACATGTGACAAATTAACAAATTGACAAAGATAAAATGGAATCCATTTTATCTTAATATGACCGAAATAATGGGGTGTATTAGGAAAATATTATGTTGATTAACTTAGTGGTAAACATAATCATTTATGCCTAAACCTAGCCATGCAAACCTAGTGTCTCTTGTGAAGAGCACCTTGCTCATGCATTGGCCCTCTTTAACCCTCCCTCTACCCGGTTTTATGAAGGAAAAACCATGGGTTTTTCTTTCATAATTTTTACCATATACATTACTAAAAAGATTAGTGTATTCATTTTTCATTCATTCACCATCTAAAATAAGAGTTTTAGAGAGATACAATTCTTCCTCTTTCTCCCTTCTCTTAGCCAAAATATTAAGAGAACAAAATAATATTTTGGTCAATTTTTATTTAAATTAATATTGTTCTAGTAATAATAATATTAATTTTATTAAGAGATTACCTTGGGTATTAATCCTTGGGAGGGATTCTACATTTGAATCCTTGTTCATCCAATATTTGGAGAGCTCAAGAACAAGTGAGTAGGAGAACTCACTTGTGCCCAAAAATCCGAAATATCAATGTAAGGGTTGATGATTTCTTCCTTATTTTTATTATTGTTTTCATGCATAAGATCAATGTTTAATTTTATGACTAAATTAAATCATCACATATATGAATATGTTAAGTAATGATATATAGATTTCTAACAAGCGGTATCAAGAGCCTTAGGTTGTTTGCATGCAAATCGGTTATAGTTTTTCCGAGTTATATGATTACAATATAAAACTTATAAATTTCTGTTATTATGATATATCACGAAATAAATTATGCATGTTAAATTTTCTGATCCTAAAATGTATTTAGGATATTTAGGTTAATTTATGGATTTTTATTGTTCATCTTAATAATAATGGGATTAAAAATGTGATTTTATGATAAAAATGTCATTTTCGGACTAAAATTAGCAAAACTTTGACTTTTTTAGTGATTTTTGGATATGTTTTCACATATATTATTTTTAGATGATCTGTAAATTTTCAAAATTTTTGGAGTTTTGATGCTCGAAATATGGATTTTTCATGATAAAAATCGAATTTAAATGAAAAATAGGTTAATATGAGAAATATTTCGAATCTGGTCTTAGAAATTTAGTATGTTGTCACATGCAATTTTACAAGATGTGTATAAAATAATAGGCTATAATGAAGTCTTTATGCATGATTTATGATTTTTTGATGAAAAAATAACATGAATAGTGACTTAATTAGTGAATAATTGCTAAAACATACTTCATGACTAAGGAAAAACGTCACATGTTACATTTCATTATTTTTTTCAGATCTAAAATTGAAAAGTTGATGAATATAATTTTTCTCATGTTTTTTATGATTATAATTGATAAATCCGATAAACCGCAACATAGTTTTTCCGATAATTTTTCGAAATTTTAACCTAAATTTTTTGAACATTGTGAGTGTCATGGTATTTTTCCAGAATGTTCATGAGTTTAAATTTCAAATTTCAAATTTATTTGAAATTTTTGTGATTTATTTGAAGTTTAAAGCATTTTATTGTAATTTTGAGTCCATTAATGAACAATTTTAAGAAATATAAGTTAATTATAGTCAAATGGTTAGTGGAGACTAATTTTGAGTCCTAAGTTGGTTAGGATAATTAACTTGTGCATAAATATGATTTTATGTAATTTATTGTGATTTTAAAAGGTTGAATCACGCAAATCCGTAAAAACCGTTTAATATACGATATTGGCTCCTTAAATGCGATTTAGCATAAAATTGGGCATGTTCATACATATTAAAATGCTGCATTTTATTTATGATTGTCATAATTTTATTTTATGTAATTTTTGAATTATGTTCATCTCCTGAAATGTATGGGAATATCGATTCGGTTGTAATTTATTGTGATCTCGTATCACTGTTTTGTAATTTAATAGATTTATTTTATTTTAATTACAAATGTATAATAGGAAATTATGTAATTTGTTATGTAATTTATTTATTTCGGAGTTCCTTGAAGACGGTGTCACTCAAGAAGGCGATACATAAAGACGCTGTTCAAGGGATGCGTGCCAAAACCGAAGTTCAAGGGACCAATGAAGTTGGTTTCCGAATATGTAATAGTTAATTATATTTTCTATTTTAGGAAGGCCATACTAGGATTTAATTTATGCTATGCATTTTATTTATATGTTGCATGCATCGCTAAATCGCCATAACTAAAACATGCATTGTCTTTTTAATCGAGTTTATCGACCGTGTCAATTATAATTATCGTAGTTCACCGCTTTAGTTCACTTAAAACATGATAGATAATAAATTGACATGACCTCTCGCTAAAATAATCAATTGAGACATAGCCTTATCAAAAAGTAGAAACCATGAAAACCTATTTCGTGAGGGAGTGCACTCGGCCACACCGGGGTACAAACCTTGTTACGTAGGGGAAGTGGGTGATAAATGTCTATCCACCGAATTTATATTAATAAGGGGTATTTCGGCACACCGTGCCCTAAGTTGATACGAGTTTGGATCATGGATACATTTATTCGAAATTTGGGTGGAACTCAACGAAAGTATTCACGACGATTTCCGGATGTGTTTCGGGCTAGAGATAAATATTAATGTAATTTTATCGACCAAGAGTTCTAAAAGTAGAATTGATTAAAAGGTTAATCCACCAAGTTATATTGATAAAGGGTATTTTGGCACACCGTGCCCTAAGTTAATATGAATTTGGGTCTTGGAATCATTTATCAATTTGGGTAGAGGTCACTAGATAAATGCAATAAAACTTGTTTAAATTAAACTTTTAAGGAGTATTATTATTTTGAAAACGACATATGTTTTATTCCTTTAATATTCGTTTTATAGATCGCATCTATTTCTCATAACAAATTGCCACTCCAAACACCAACGCCACACCTCTCACTAATACTTCATGGCTCCGATCCTTCATCGATCGTTGTAAACTTGAAAAGAATGGGTCAAATTTCTCCGATTGGGATGCCCTACTCAAATTAGCCGCCCAAGGTGACGACAAGCTTCGTTACCTCATCGAGGCCTTTCCACCCGAACCTAATACTAGGTCGACCGCTGCTACTAGGGAAGCATATGAGGCTTACCACAAGGAGTCTACCGCAATGAAAAATGTGTTGATCTTTGCGATAGAGGCGGATCTCCAAAGGAGAGCCTTTAAGATGGGCACCGCTAATGAAATTTATTCCAAGCTTGTGACAATGTTTTCACAAACTCCGCGGATCGTCCAATATGAGGCGGCCGTGGCATTCTTTGATCTCGACTTTAAAGAGGGCCAAAAGGTTAGCCCTCACGTGCTCAAATTGATGGAGCTAGTCGAGACCTTGAAGATTCAAAAGGTTGAAATCCCCAAAGAACTCATTGTAGATAGGATTCTACACTCCTTATCCAAAGTAAAGGCATATGTTCAATTCCGGGTGAATTTTAACATGCAAGACTAGGACGTGTCTCTTGAAGAGTTGCATAAGTTACTTGTGCAAGCCGAAAGAGACATGGGGTTAAATGTTAACCCACCTAAGGATGTGCTTAACATAAGCACCAAAAGTAAGGGGAAGTTCAAGAAGAATGGGAAGAAGGGTAAGAAGCAAGCTCCCACTTTCACCAAAGCTAAGACTTATGAAGCTAGCACTTCCAAGATCAAGAAGAGTCCTCTTGATAAATGCCATTATTGTAATGGTGTTGGACATTGGAAAAGAAATTGTTCCAAATATCTTGGTGACATTAAAGCTGGAAAGATCACTCCAGTAGGTAAATGACTATCCTTTCTTTTATGTTTCTAATTCAACTATGGTATTGTGATACAAAGTTGTGATAATGTATCCCCCTTTTTTTTATTGAAAATAGGGCCTCCACCAAGCAAGGACAAGGGATAAGAAAAGCAAGCTTGAGAAACCATCAAGAAGCTAGGAGTAGCTTCCATGAAGCTTAGCTTTTTTATTGTCTTATTTTAATTTATGTTTCATATTTTTAGAACCTTTTGATTTCCGTGTTCGACATGGAAATGTTTGATCCTTTCTAAAACAATTGTTGTATTTTGGATTATGGTGGCTTGGTTTGCAACCCAAGTCACCCGTTTTATCGTATTTTATCCTTGTTCTAAAAATTCGTATTTATATGCTTGCTCATAGAAACATATAATCATTCACTTAAGTGATCTAATGGACAACTATAATGATGAGATTCATTATATGTCCGCAAGCTTAAGACTTGTGTATGATCAATTATAAAGTGATATTGAGTTGATGAACTCTCTTAAAGGAATGTCAATCACCAAGTACACTTATCAAATCTAAAACAATTAGTCAACCTATGAGATAGTCCTCCTTATACTTCAAAATCATTATTTGTGTCTCATAAACTATCTTTGAATCTCTAGTGTATTTATTCTAAAGATAGAGTGGGAGAAAAATGAAGACACAAAGAACACCAAAAATATTTTGTGTACTTGTGTAAATGAGATCTACGCAAGGAAGAATGATTTGAATAAAGGTATACCTATTTATATAGTGTACTCGAATAGATGAGATCTATGGTCTCGAATAGATGAAATCTACGTGACAAAAGAGACCAAGTGAATTAATCAAAAGAATATGTTCTCAAGATAACTACACTAGGAGACCAAAAGAAAGTTTTGGAATAAGAATGACTAATGTAAAGTCTTAACAAGAGTTTTTGACTAGTTTATGAACAACATTTGACCAATAGTTTAAATATTGATGTTTACTTAAGAGCCTAAATGAATCAAAGTTGCATCCTCGAAAATAAATGAGATTTATGACTAAAAGTTGCAAAGAATGATATGCCGATATCCTCAAGAGCTGAGTTAAGTATTAACCACGCTAATGTCATTACTTAACCTCATTATGAAAATGAAATGGTTAAACCTCCTTCCGAAAAGGGTATTTTGAGAAGGACGTATATTAGATATAATTCACATTTAAATAATGACATTGCTACGCATCATTATAAAATGAACGAGTTAGAGATTAAAATCTCTTTCCATAAGGTTAAGATGAAACCTCTTCAAAATAGGTATTTTGAAAGGATATGATGGGAACATATATGGTTTATCTTAATAAATTAGCAAAGCAAAATATATTTTAATTCTTGAAATGTTTCGATTGAGTAGTCAATTGCGAAACATGTGGAATTAAGTGGGAGTTGGAAATTATCATGTGAAGACATGGAATTTAGTGGGAGTAATCATCTTGTAAAAGTTTATAACTCATTACTCATTGAGAATGACAATCTAATACTTTCTTTCACAAAGAAGTATTTGAGTTTTCAATTCTGGTTGAAAATGGACTATGATGAATCCAATCACATCATGAGATGTTGGATAGGTATTGAGATATACACATCGAATCAACGAGAAACGTAGGTTATTCATGTCAATGAAAATGAAATTGCCATTAGCAGTCATGGTCGTTCATTGAACCTAAGAATGGTTGATGACATGATTAAAAAGTTACTAATGTTTCCGCCATTAGAATAATCATGCACATGTCCAATAATGAATCATATGCATAAGAGCATGATGATTCATTGGCGAGCCATAGAAGAATCGTCATGAATTCTCGAGGAGAACCGATGAACGATTTCAGTGTTGGACATAACACTCTGTTGTGTGTCAAGAGGTTGCACATATTAAAGTTTGAACACACGTAAGGATTTATGAAAATCCTGAGCTTTTCAAGCTAAAAGGAGAAATGAGAAGTTTGGAAAGATACTTAGTTGTAGTAAGAAGTTACTCAAAACCAATATTTTCTAATATGCTAGGACTTGTGAGAAGTGCTAGGCTAATCATCTTGACAATTGTTGCAAGACTCTACAAAACATATACCTAGTGCATTATGAGTGGGTGGAGTACTTGAACAGTGCAAGTCATATCATCCACCACAAATTCGTTGGTTGTGTGATAAACAACCAGGAAGTTCTTTCAAGATAAAGAACCTAAACCGAGGTTGGGAACCTATATGTGTACTTGGTAAGGTTCATGCTATGAGAGATAACATGAACGTAAAGGAAAATGCGATAAAAGAAGTTGGAACACATGGACAAATGGTATGTTAAAACTTCTATTGCAATCGACTAGTGTTAATACACTTATGATATGCATCACAAGGTCGTAATACGGTATTGACTACCCGAATGTGATGTCGACATTTGTCGTTTGAGTTATTATTAACTCACCTTATACTTTGTTACATCCAAACGGGTTGTAGAGACAATTGAACCCCGTTAAAGTGAACATGGATTAGCATTGTATTCGCCCATAGTTAATTATATGAGGTGACGTCTCGAAGTGACTAGAATATGATGCGATTGATGGCAAGTTCAAGTGCCATGGAGTCATGTGTGATGACTAGTCGATCACATAGGCAGACTGTTAGGAACACTTTGTCAGGCCTTATGACTGCTTATAGAGTTCTGGCAAATTTATATAGCCTGGTCGTGGCGAGAGCTACTATAGTATTCTAATGAGTCGATTCTTTTGACTAAGGACTATTCGCCTAAGATGGCACAGTTTCAGATTAACTTTGATTTGTGTTACTACGACCTTCGTAAATGGGGTCAAATGGGCATATTTTGGGTTATGATGGCTGTGGCTAGTCGAAGGGAATGAGTGTGATAAGAATTGTCCACCCCTAGTCAGGGTTATAACAATATCTCAGGGCCACTCGAGGAGTAATGAACTGGAAATGCGTGGCCACGCTCGGAAGATATCTATGGTAGATAAATCCGGTCAATCAGTTATTCTCCAGATCGAGGAAACCACTCTCGATATGATCACTTGCAAGTACGACCTGAAAGACACCTTGCATTGAGTGGGAGATAGTAATAGGACAAGAGAATTGGTGACGCACACTTGTCGAGGACAAGTGGGAGATTGTTGGAATATGTGTCCTCCGACAATAATGCGATCACAAATGTTGATCATAATGATCACATGTTTAAGTCTCATTCTAAAGAATACAATTGGGAAGTAATATTTTACTGTCAACTGGTCCACACATATCGGTAATGATTGGCTGACTAGAGTTTGACATTACTGTCGTGCGACGGTGGTGATCAGTTGATCCCCTTAGGTCATACCTAAAGGGTAACACTCTTAATTCATTATTTAATTGATCGTATGACGATACGGGTTGATTAAATTACTTAAAATTGACGGACGATTTTGGAAGTAATATTTACGTATCTCATTATAATTTGATTAAATAAGATACGGTCTAAGTGATCGAATTGTTTTATTACTTAGATGAAATTATTGTTTAAGGAAACAATTGCATTTGAATGAATAATTTATTATATATACAAGATGTTGTGACTTATAATTGGTAAAATATTTTGGTACAAGTAATTATGAATTACTAAGTCAATTTTGTATATGACGTATTTTTGTTAATGCGTTGATTTTTAATATGTTAAAAATACATAACAATTTTACATGACATGTGACATGTGACAAATTAACAAATTGACAAAGATAAAATGGAATCCATTTTATCTTAATATGACCGAAACAATGGGGTGTATTAGGAAAATATTATGTTGATTAACTTAGTGGTAAACATAATCATTTTTGCCTAAACCTAGCCATGCAAACCTAGTGTCTCTTGTGAAGAGCACCTTGCTCATGAATTGGCCCTCTTTAACCCTCCCTCTACCCGGTTTTATGAAGGAAAAACCATGGGTTTTTCTTTCATAATTTGTACCATATACATTACTTAAAAGATTAGTGTATTCATTTTTCATTCATTCACCATCTAAAATAAGAGTTTAGAGAGATAAAATTCTTCCTCTTTCTCCCTTCTCTTAGTCGAAATATTAAGAGAACAAAATAATATTTTGGTCAACTTTTATTTAAATTAATATTGTTCTAGTAATAATAATATTAATTTTATTAAGAGATTACCTTGGGTATTAATCCTTGGGAGGGATTCTACACTTGAATCCTTGTTCATCCAATATTTGGAGAGCTCAAGAACAAGTGAGTAGGAGAACTCACTTGTGCCCAAAAATCCGAAATATCAATGTAAGGGTTGATGATTTCTTTCTTATTTTTATTATTGTTTGCATGCATAAGATCAATGTTTAATTTTATGACTAAATTAAATCATCACATATATGAATATGTTAAGTAATAAGATATATATTTCTAACACTCTAATCATCATAAAGCCCATTATAAAACTGATTACACATGAACCATTGCTCGAACCCATGGTGCGGAATAGATCGCACCAGTCTCTTGAAACAGACCCATGCCTCATGAAAATCCTCATCAGAACCCTGTTTAAAGCTTCTGATCTGAGCTCTAATCGCATTGGTCTTCGATGCAGAGAAGTATTTTTTATAAAATGCTAGGGCCAGCGAATTCCCATCAGTAATCCCATTAGCAGCTCGATCTAGATCTCGGTACCACTCCCTAGCAGCATCACGGAGCGAGAATATGAACATCGTCTCTTTTATCTGGTCCTGGGTCACACCTGCTGGTGGGGGTATGGAACAACAGTAGTCAATGAATATCTCCATATGCTTAGCTGCATCTTCATTTGCAGCTCCCCCAAATTGGTTTCTCTCAACCAAGTTAATGTAGGACGGTTTCTCTTCAAATTTTCTATCCGTCCCAACTGGCAACGCGAATCCCTTACAGAGATTCTCAGCTTTTGTCTCGAAGTGACTGGCTATACTTGCTTCTTCAGCCATATCTGGAGATGTAACAGTCTCACCTGAAGAAGTAGAAATAGGAGACGAAGGTGGATCCTCAAATAACTCGTTCTCGTAGTAACTGGACAAAGTACTCAACTCTTCCTTTGTCGGCAATACTCTAGATGATCGTCTCAACTCACGCAAAGTCCTCTCGATCTCAGGATCTAACGGTCGTAATTCACCACCCCGTGACCTGCGCATAAGAGGAAACTACAAGTAGAATATGAGAACAGTTTAAGGAACATGTGTCCCTTAAACCAAGAAAAAGACTAAAATAAAAACAACTAAAAATTAAACAATTGCCTCCCCGGCAACGGCGCCAAAATTTGATACCGTCATAGAGTATCAAAAATAAAATTTATAATCCAAACTACTACTATAGATAGTGGCAGTCAGGGTCGAACCACAAGGAGGCAAGCAATTTAAAGTTGTTTAATTTAAGTCTAAAAATGTGATTTTGGGGGTTTGATTTGAATGATCCTATAACTAAAGGCAATAAAATTAAAACTAAACTAAAGCAAATAAATGAGAAATTAAAGAAAATAGATGAAATCAAATATTAAAAGGATGCTAAGATGGTCGGTTCACTGTAGTTTCGACGGCAGTATCCTAAGTAAGTCTGAAATAATCACGTAAGACGGGAAAATAAGAAGTCGTTTCAGTCCATTCTTAACAGGTAGCATATTTCGATCTAGCTACGGGTCCCTAAGTATCACTAGTACTGACTCTCGCCCTGAAAAGTGATTCTTAAAAGCCTAAATTTTACCTATCTTTCGATCTCAGTATAATTTAGTCGTTTCAATTGGTAGTCTAATTCCCTCCCCTATCTTTCGATCTAATGGGTCGGTCAATTACTAAGTATTCAACTAGTCGTGTGCACTCGATTTGTCAAATTAAGCAATTTAATCAATTAAAACGGAGCAGATCTTACGTGAGCCGGTCGATCGACCAACGGGCTCAGTCGATCGACCAAGACCCGAATCAGGTTTACGAATTCGACACCGCCTACACTACAGGTCCCCTACATCTTAGCACGAAGGGTTTAGCTAGTCTTGATAAAATTTATAACAACAACGAAATTAACAATTAACGAAATTGGATGCATGATTAAATAAACTAAGCAAATAAGATGCATAAACGAAATAAGGCTTTGGGAAATTACTCTATGCAATCTTAATCTACGAATGAATAAAAGCAAACTGAAATCAAGGAACGTAAATTACCGAACGAAAGCAGGAAGAAGAATCCGAAAGCACGAATTTTATTAACAAAAAATAAAGCTAATTGTATTGAATGTTTATTAATAAAAACTTGGTATTGAATCCTAAAAATTCGATGCCTATTCTGAAACAAAGGGTTCACGTTACATAGGAGTATAGCGTGGCTCTTATTCTTAAAAACCTAATTGCAATTGGGCTTCTAACTCTCGTCTTTAATTTGCGTCAGAGTCGTTGTGTGGTCGTTCGACCACTAGGACCAGTCGATCGACCAAGCTTCGCTGAAAAGTAGCTTCTGATCTGATTTAGGAATCGTGATCTGGTCGATCGACCAAGGGCGTCAGTCGATCGACTGCTTCAACAGGTATTTACTCCAAAAGCCTCGTAAATTTGTCTTTCAGGCCTCGATACGCGCACCAAGTTCGCTTCTCGAGTCTTTACTTCACGTCAGGTCCTATGCCTAGTACTCGGGGACGAATTCGGCTCATTTTCCACTACATTCTTCCCATTTCTGCAATATTACACAAAAACACGAAAGTAGACGGAAATAGGGAAAATAGTAGCATAAACTACATAATTGAGCTCTGAAATGCGTGTAAAATAGGGTGTAAAACATCATATTTAGGACACACATCAGTGCACGGGTCAGGAGAATATATTCCTTTGGTGACTCGATGAATCGATTTGAGATAACTCCCTCTGATCATAGACCAAAGAGGTATAATTAAATTTGTAAAAATTTCCTTGTCGTGTGAGCGCACTCGAAAGTGGACCCTAAGGATGGATATGGGTTCGTCCCGTCCTAGGTAGCAAAGTATCTGAAGACTCCGTGTCAGTATCAAGGTGAAACCGGATTGGATATTTGGAATGTGGAGCTTAGAAATAAGAGGCTTTGATGAACAAATCTCTGGAGCTTGATTTTGTGGAGTTGAGACTCGATGGGATTATGGCTTGTAATATGGTTTGGAAATGGAGTCTCAGGCTTGATGTAGCCTGAGCACATAAAGGTAGGTTAATTAACGTGGGTTCAAGTTTCCATGTCTTGGCTCTAAAGGATGGGTATACTTGACGAGCTTGAGAGGATTCTCACAATTCCTAACTATCTCCCTGTAACGGTCTCGAGAAGGACTTATGGTGTGTGATGTGTCAAAGGCTAAGTGAGGGTGCTAGATGACCATCATCATCGATATCTTGATTTTATATAGACTTCAGTAGTATTCCATTCAGTATTTGGTTTCATACTCGTTCTTGATTCAGAGTCAGATTCTTGGTCTAGAATATATCTCGGATTTTCGCTCGGATTCTTGATTCAAGTTTTTGAAGATAACTTTGACTTCGGATATTGACATTGACTTTCCTGATTGAGCCTTCTTCTTTTGATTCTTTTGTCTTGGATTACGGGTTTAACCGCGTACTTGGATATCGATCTTGGCTATTTCTCTTGATTGAGCCTTTGTCTTTGAATTCGTAATTGACCAAAATAACGCAACCACTTCGATGAAAGTTTTAAGACTAAAACGAACAAATGAAGAGTAATCTTCATGAATTCAATTTTGCTTCTCAAAGCAAAGACTCATTGAAATGAGTGGGAGCATTCTCTTAAACCGTTAAGATGAGGACGAGGTTCAAGAAGTAAAGATTATAATGGAATTGATACTAGGTAATGTTAAAGGTAAAGTTGTTGAGAATGACGATACTAAACTTATCAATCCCGACCGATATAGTTTCCATTGTCTTAAATGTTGGACACGAGAAAGGAAACTACCCCAAATTATTGAAGAATCAACAAGTTAGTTGTGGGACATCTAATGGGACCTTCTTCTTTAAAATGTTTATTTGATTAAACATAAAATTTTGCTAGTACTACTTCATCAATATTAGAAACCAATGGAGGTTTTCATCATTGTACTTGATACATAGGATGCTTAGAATATGACGACTAGCAACAATAATGTCGAGAGATAGAGTAATTGTGTACTCAATCTAGTTTTTGGATTTAAAGTGGTACTTAATTGTGACTATTAAGTGCATAAACTCTAAATAAGAATATAAAATTGTTAAGAGACAAAAGAGGTTGTCACTTTTGTGACCCTATTCACCACGATTTGATGAATGGCTAGCCCATTATCAAGGTGATTATATTCTAAACCAAACTAGAATGACATATCATGTAGATGATGTAAGATTCAAATTGGTAACCCAAGATTAAACCTTAAAAGATGGAATAATGAACGCAAAGAGTTATCGAGTACTCTTGAAACCATTAGATTGTTAATGGTATATGCGTATCTTGTATTCAAAGCAAGATAACTCGTGCCTTTTGGTTGAAAAGGAAATCGAAGTTGTAAATCATTGATCCAAAATAGGTTGATCATTTTCTTTACCAACGATTTAAGTTTACGCTAATGTATTCACTTAATAAGGTAAATAGAGAAATCTTTGAAGAGTTCAAAGAAGCACGATTTAGTCGTGGTGGGAATATCAAAGTGACGACTTTGATATAAGCCAAATGAAATGTGATATAGCATCACAAGTTAATCTCTCTTAGCACGCATCATGGAATAATGTGTGGTTGGATATAAATTCAAACGCTATTCGATATGGTTTGGACTTCAATCAAGTTACTTTGAGTTACTTGATCCTTTTGGGGATTTTATCATTTTTGTCTAAATTATTTTTCCACTAAACTGAATCATATGAGATATGAAATGGTAAGGGTACCATGCTTGTAAGTTCTCACAAGAAACAAATGCTCATTTTTCCCTTTCTATTTTCACGAGTACGACGGGTTTGCGGCTCATGAAGCTGTCTTTCTAAAATACAAGTTTATTTTTAGAAGACAGAGTGGGAGAAATTATTCAAAGAGCCACAAAAATGTTATGTCGCAAGAAACTGGTCTTTCTTGGCTACGTGAGATGTTTTGTGTAAAACGAAATGTTATGTCGCAAGAAACTGGTCTTTCTTGGCTACATGAGACGTTTTTATAGGATGTTGTTTCTTTTAAACCTAGGAGGTTAAATTCGTCACTTGTTGGAGATGATGAATTCATGCTACTTTTAAGATAGTAAAGAGCTTATAACTTACAAAGAAATCGTTTGATTCAAATTGATTACTTCTAGAAAGTAATGAACATATGACTTGCATAAAAGTGTTTAAGTCACAACTCAATATAAGGCTTAGAGCCATAAAAATCCGAAATAAAAAGGCTTGATTAGTTGCAAAGGGTTTTGCACTAATAAAGAGAGATTTCAAGGTTTGATTGGTTGCAAAGGGTTTTGCACCAATTGAAATGCTTAAGCCTATTTGGATCTTCTTAGGGATTGTGTTTCATTATTATGAAATACATAGCGAGTGAATCTAAAACCCACTTCTTCAATTAGAAGGAATGTATTCAATACATGTCTTGGGTTTTTGAAGATTCTTGCAATCCTAAGATAATGTGAAACTTAAGAGAGGATCTTAAGTAGGACATCAATGAGTTGGAATCAACATTTTGATCATGTGATAAAACATTTCTCGATAACTCGAGAAGTTGTGTTTATACATGGAGTTTAGTGGGAGTTACGGAAATTTTAATTAGTCCGATATGTGGATGACATATTGATCATTGCGAATGATTTAAGACTTTTGGAGTATTATAATACATCTTGAATATCCGGATTTATGAAGATAAATCCACATGATATAAGCGTCAGTAAGAAGTCTTATGTTGATAAGATTCATGACTAGTTCAATTAAATTGAACATATTTGATTGATTTCATTTGCTTCCGCTGCCGAATCAATTAAAAAGAAATGATGTATAACACTTCATATGCTTTGAGTATGATGAATTGTTTTCAAAAATCGAATTTAAGTAATCTTTACCAAGTAAGCTATAAAGATTACCCTTAAGTGCTTGCAGAAGCATTAAGGAAGTAAAGCAAAGTGTTTATGATGCAATATTGTGTAAGGGTGTTACACAAGTGACAATTGACAATTGAGATTGCGCATGGTTTCCGACAAAACCATAATCAAAACACACTAGGATGGTTAAGATACCATTGTGGCAATGTTAATTAAGAAGCAGATTTTCTAGAATCGTTCTAGGCAATAAAGAACAATGAGAGATATTTATAACGGAAATTGAGTACACTTGCGATCATGAGATGTGCAAAAAAGATGAGTCCCGCACACTGTGAAAACAGTGGGAGCTATTCTTAGGCTAGAGGGCCTATGTCTTGATTGGATCTCGACACGTACTCAGAAAGTTTTGTAATGCAAATGTATACATTACAAAGGAAAACGAGTATGTAGTGAGGTTGAGTAAGGTACAAGAAATTGATAAAACCTACTAACCAAAACCTTCTCAAAGGTTAAACATGATGAGTCATGTCATTTCAATTGAATCGAAATGAACAACTACGTACAAGATCAAATTAGATTATAGAACATGAAATAGTAATCAGGTATTGACTATTCATATGTGATAATCGCATTTGTCGTTCGAGTTTTACTTTAAAACTCTTCTATTATACTTTGTTACATCCAAACGGGTTGTAGAGACAATTGAACCCCGTTAAAGTGAACACGGATTAGCATTGTATTCGCCCATAGTCACTTACATGAGGTGACGTCTCGAAGTGACTAGAGTGTGATGCGATTGATGGCAAGTTCAAGTGCCATACGGTCATGTGAGATGACTAGTCGATCACATAGGTGATCGTTAGGAACACTTTGTCGGGCAGTGACCGCTTATAGAGTTCTGGCAAATTTATAAAGCCTGGTCGTGGCGAGAGCTACTATACTATTCTAATGAGTCGATTCTTTTGACTAAAGACTATTCGCCTAAGATGGCACAGTTTCAGATTAACTTTGATTTGTGTTACTACGACCTTCGTAAATGGGGTCAAATGGGCATATTTTGGGTTATGATGGCTGTGGCTAGTCGAAGGGAATAAGTGCGATAGGAATTGTCCACCCCCTTGTCAGGGTTAAAACAATATCTCAGGGCCACTCGAGGAGTAATGAACTGGAAATGCGTGGCCACGCTCGGAAGGTATCCATGGTGGATAAATTCGGTCAATCGATTATTCTCCAGATCGAGGAAACCACTCTCGATGTGATCACTTGCAAGTACGACCCGAAAGACACCTTGCATTGAGTGGGAGATAGTAATAGGAAAAAAGAGAAGTGGTGACGCACACTTGTCGAGGACAAGTGGGAGATTGTTGGGAAATGTGTCCTCAACAATAGTGCGATCATATGATTTAAATATCATTATTAAATCTCATTTCAAGAATACGAAAGGGATGATACATTACATATATATATAGTCAATTGGTCCACACATATCGGTAATGATTGGTTGGCTAGAGTTTGACATTCTTATCGTCGTGCGACGGTGGTGATCGATTGATCCTTGAGGTCACACCTAAAGGACGATTCCCTTAATTGAAAAGGTTAATTAGTTGTATACCGATCTGATTAATTAATTCCTTAAAATTGAACAATTCGATTTGTGAGAGAGAATATTGACATCTTATTGTAATGGGATTAAATAAGATTTATTTTAGTAATAAAATGCTTTGTTGCTAAAATTATTTATTGTTTGAGAAACAATAAAGATAAGAATGAATGGTTAATTATAATTACAAGAAGTTGTGAATTATAACTATATGACCCATTTTATTTATGTGATCAAGTATCACTAGTCAATTTGTTGTATGAAATTTAATTAATTCATGAAATGATATTTATGTGATAAATATGCATTAAATTAATTAATAACATGTATCATACTACATGTGACATATTGTGTGACAAATGACAAATTGACAAAATAAAATGGTAGTCCATTTTATGTACATGGACCGAAAAATGGAGGGTGTGTTAGTGGGTTTTGGTTGTTTTATTTTAATTGATAAAATAAACATAATGATGCCTACCTACTACTAGTCTTACACATCTACTATTTTGAGAAGAGAAAAAGAAAAGTAATGATGCCATTTTGGCTCCTAAAAACCGTGACACTCCATCTATATTGATGAGAGTTGGTTGCTTTATTTTTCCTCTTATACTATCATTCATTCTAATAAATCACATGCAAGTTGTTCATGGATTTTCCTCTCTTCTCTCTCCTTAATATTCATTAAAAAGATGAGTATTTGATTAAAATTGTTCATATAAATTACTAAGATTACTAGAAGTAGTATATGAGTATTAGTAATACATTTTAAGGTAAACTACAATACAAACATCTAGTACATGTTTATTTGTGGGATTAAGGGATAGTTTTGGGTGCTACTAATTGGAGAATCTCTACTTTGGGATTTTTGTATGTTCATCCATTATTGGAAAGCTCAAGAACAAGAGAGAAAGGTGATCTCTCTTGTGCCCATTAAATCGAAATATCCAATGTAAGAATATGATTTCTTCTCTTTTATTATATTGTTTGCATGCATAAAATCCGTATTTAATTTTATGACAAATTATTTTAACATATATGAGTATGTTAGTATGTATACGAATCTACATTTCCTTCAATTGGTATCAGAGCCACGGTTGTTTGCATGCAAATCGGTTAAAAGTTTTTCCGAGTTATAAGAATAACAAATAAAACTTGTAAAATTTGTGTTATTATGATATATCACGAAATTAAACCATGCATGTTAATATTTCTGGTCCTAAAGTGTTTTAGGATATTTTGGTTATTTTTCGGATTTTTATTGTTCATAATTTACAATAATGACATTTAAATGTGATTTTATGAGTAAAAATGTCATTTTTGGTCTAAAAATAGCTATACTTCGAATTTTTCATTGATTTTTGGATATGTTGTGACACATATTATTTTGAGATAACCTGTAAATTTTCATAATTTTTGGACTTGTTATGCTCGAAAAATGAATTTTTCATTATTAAATTCGGATTTAAGTGAAAAATAGGTTAATATGAGTTAAATTTCGAATCTGGTCATAGAAAATTAATATGTGGTCACATGCAATTTTACAAGATGTGTGTAAAATAATTGGCTATAAAGAAGTCTTTTTGCATGATTTATGGATTTTTGAAGAAAAATAGCATAAATAGTGACATTATTAGTGGAAAATTAATAAAACATAATCTATGACTTAGGAAAAACGTCTAATGTTGCATTTTATTATCTTTTTCAGATCTAAAATTGAAAAGTTAGTGAAAATAATTTTTCCATGTTTTTATGATTATTTTATTAAAAATCGATAAACCGCAACATTGTTTTTCCGGAAAAATTTCGAAATTTTTAACCTAAAATTTTGAACATTATGAGTGTCATGGATTTTTCCAGAATGTTCATGAGTTTAAATTTCAAATTTTTAATTTATTTGAAATTTTGTGATTTATTTGAAGTTTAATAGCTTATTTTTGTAATTTTAGTCCATTTATGAACAATTTTATAAGATATGGGTTAATTATGGTCAATTATTAGTGAAGACTATATTTTGAGTCCTAAGAGATTAGGGTAATTAACTTATGCATAAATATGAGTTTATGTAATTTTTGTGATTATAAAATGTTGAAATCACGCAAATCCGTAAAAACCGAGTAATATACGATATTGGCTAATTAAAGGCGATTTAGCATAAAATTGAGCATGTTCATACATATTATAATGCTGCATTTTCTTTATGATTGTCATAATTTTAATTTATGTAATTTTTGAATTATGTAATTTTACTTAGTATGGCCTTAGATTTTAATTGGTATTTCCCGAAATGTATGGGAATATCGATTCGGTTGTAATTTTTATTGTGATCTCGTATCACCGTTTTGTAATTTAATAGATTTATTTTATTTTAGTTACAAATGTATAATAGGAAATTATGTAATTTATTATGTAATTTTATTCATTCCGGAGTTCCTAAAGACGGATTTCTTCAAGAATGACGATACATAAAGACGGTGTTACCTCGAGATGCGTGCCTCAACCGAAGTTCAAGGGACCAATGGAGTTGGTTTCCGAATATGTAATAGTTAAAGAGTTTTTCTATTTTTAGGAAAGGCCATACTAGGATTTATTTACTTTTATGCTTGCATTTTATTTTATGTCACATGCATCGCTAAATCGCCATAACTAAAACATGCATCCTTTTTATCGAGTTTATCGACCGTGTCAATTAAAATTATCGTAGTTCACCGCTTTAGTTCACTTAAAACGTGATAGATAATAAATTGACATGACCTCTCGCTAAAACAATCAATTGAGACATAGCCTTACCAAATAGTAGAAACCATGAAAACCTATTTCGTGAGGGAGTGCACTCGGCCACACCGGGGTACAAACCTTGTTACGTAGGGGAAGTGGGTGATAAATGTCTATCCACCGAATTCATGTTGATGAGGGTTTCATCGGCCACACCGTGCCCAAGTTAATGTGGGTTTGGATCATGGACACATTTATTCGAAATTTGGATTGAACTCAACAAAAGTTTTTCGATAAGGGTTTCATCGGCCACACCGTCCCCTTGTTGAATGTGTTTTGGGCTAAAGATAAATGTTAATGTAATTTTATCGACCAAGAGTTCTAAAAGTAGAATCGATTAAAGAGTTAATCCACCGAGTTATATTGATAAGGGTTTCATCGGCCACACCGTGCCCAAGTTAATATGAATTTGGGTCTTGGAATCATTTATCATAGTTGGGTAGAGGTCACTATGTAAATGCTTTACTTGTTATCTACAAGTATTATTAATAAAACGATGAATGTTAAGTTTTCCATTATTCCGTTATAACATTGTTCTATTTCTTTACCACTATACATATACGATATCATTTCGTTTTTGATTCAAATCTCCATTAAAATATCGTAACTAAAGACAAATATGAATTTGCTTTCTAAAACCTCAAATGAACCATTGCTAAGGATCTCTTGTAAAGAGTATAGATAAAAGTTATTCATTATCAAACAGGTTTTTGATTTTTGACTAACACATCTACTTACAATGGATTGTTTTTCATATACTTAAATGAATTAAGTACCTTGAAAAGAAAATATTGTTTTGGTGATTAGATTTTCTGAATTCGTAATTGACCAAAATAACGCAACCACTTCGATGAAAGTTTTAAGACTAAAACGAACAAATGAAGAGTAATCTTCATGAATTCAATTTTGCTTCTCAAAGCAAAGACTCATTGAAATGAGTGGGAGCATTCTCTTAAACCGTTAAGATGAGGACGAGGTTCAAGAAGTAAAGATTATAATGGAATTGATACTAGGTAATGTTAAAGGTAAAGTTGTTGAGAATGACGATACTAAACTTATCAATCCCGACCGATATAGTTTCCATTGTCTTAAATGTTGGACACGAGAAAGGAAACTACCCCAAATTATTGAAGAATCAACAAGTTAGTTGTGGGACATCTAATGGGACCTTCTTCTTTAAAATGTTTATTTGATTAAACATAAAATTTTGCTAGTACTACTTCATCAATATTAGAAACCAATGGAGGTTTTCATCATTGTACTTGATACATAGGATGCTTAGAATATGACGACTAGCAACAATAATGTCGAGAGATAGAGTAATTGTGTACTCAATCTAGTTTTTGGATTTAAAGTGGTACTTAATTGTGACTATTAAGTGCATAAACTCTAAATAAGAATATAAAATTGTTAAGAGACAAAAGAGGTTGTCACTTTTGTGACCCTATTCACCACGATTTGATGAATGGCTAGCCCATTATCAAGGTGATTATATTCTAAACCAAACTAGAATGACATATCATGTAGATGATGTAAGATTCAAATTGGTAACCCAAGATTAAACCTTAAAAGATGGAATAATGAACGCAAAGAGTTATCGAGTACTCTTGAAACCATTAGATTGTTAATGGTATATGCGTATCTTGTATTCAAAGCAAGATAACTCGTGCCTTTTGGTTGAAAAGGAAATCGAAGTTGTAAATCATTGATCCAAAATAGGTTGATCATTTTCTTTACCAACGATTTAAGTTTACGCTAATGTATTCACTTAATAAGGTAAATAGAGAAATCTTTGAAGAGTTCAAAGAAGCACGATTTAGTCGTGGTGGGAATATCAAAGTGACGACTTTGATATAAGCCAAATGAAATGTGATATAGCATCACAAGTTAATCTCTCTTAGCACGCATCATGGAATAATGTGTGGTTGGATATAAATTCAAACGCTATTCGATATGGTTTGGACTTCAATCAAGTTACTTTGAGTTACTTGATCCTTTTGGGATTTTATCATTTTTGTCTAAATTATTTTTCCACTAAACTGAATCATATGAGATATGAAATGGTAAGGGTACCATGCTTGTAAGTTCTCACAAGAAACAAATGCTCATTTTTCCCTTTCTATTTTCACGAGTACGACGGGTTTGCGGCTCATGAAGCTGTCTTTCTAAAATACAAGTTTATTTTTAGAAGACAGAGTGGGAGAAATTATTCAAAGAGCCACAAAAATGTTATGTCGCAAGAAACTGGTCTTTCTTGGCTACGTGAGATGTTTTGTGTAAAACGAAATGTTATGTCGCAAGAAACTGGTCTTTCTTGGCTACATGAGACGTTTTTATAGGATGTTGTTTCTTTTAAACCTAGGAGGTTAAATTCGTCACTTGTTGGAGATGATGAATTCATGCTACTTTTAAGATAGTAAAGAGCTTATAACTTACAAAGAAATCGTTTGATTCAAATTGATTACTTCTAGAAAGTAATGAACATTTGACTTGCATAAAAGTGTTTAAGTCACAACTCAATATAAGGCTTAGAGCCATAAAAATCCGAAATAAAAAGGCTTGATTAGTTGCAAAGGGTTTTGCACTAATAAAGAGAGATTTCAAGGTTTGATTGGTTGCAAAGGGTTTTGCACCAATTGAAATGCTTAAGCCTATTTGGATCTTCTTAGGGATTGTGTTTCATTATTATGAAATACATAGCGAGTGAATCTAAAACCCACTTCTTCAATTAGAAGGAATGTATTCAATACATGTCTTGGGTTTTTGAAGATTCTTGCAATCCTAAGATAATGTGAAACTTAAGAGAGGGTCTTAAGTAGGACATCAATGAGTTGGAATCAACATTTTGATCATGTGATAAAACATTTCTCGATAACTCGAGAAGTTGTGTTTATACATGGAGTTTAGTGGGAGTTACGGAAATTTTAATTAGTCCGATATGTGGATGACATATTGATCATTGCGAATGATTTAAGACTTTTGGAGTATTATAATACATCTTGAATATCCGGATTTATGAAGATAAATCCACATGATATAAGCGTCAGTAAGAAGTCTTATGTTGATAAGATTCATGACTAGTTCAATTAAATTGAACATATTTGATTGATTTCATTTGCTTTCGCTGCCGAATCAATTAAAAAGAAATGATGTATAACACTTCATATGCTTTGAGTATGATGAATTGTTTTCAAAAATCGAATTTAAGTAATCTTTACCAAGTAAGCTATAAAGATTACCCTTAAGTGCTTGCAGAAGCATTAAGGAAGTAAAGCAAAGTGTTTATGATGCAATATTGTGTAAGGGTGTTACACAAGTGACAATTGACAATTGAGATTGCGCATGGTTTCCGACAAAACCATAATCAAAACACACTAGGATGGTTAAGATACCATTGTGGCAATGTTAATTAAGAAGCAGATTTTCTAGAATCGTTCTAGGCAATAAAGAACAATGAGAGATATTTATAACGGAAATTGAGTACACTTGCGATCATGAGATGTGCAAAAAAGATGAGTCCCGCATTAATTGTGAAAACAGTGGGAGCTACTCTTAGGCTAGAGGGCCTATGTCTTGATTGGATCTCGACACGTACTCAGAAAGTTTTGTAATGCAAATGTATACATTACAAAGGAAAACGAGTATGTAGTGAGGTTGAGTAAGGTACAAGAAATTGATAAAACCTACTAACCAAAACCTTCTCAAAGGTTAAACATGATGAGTCATGTCATTTCAATTGAATCGAAATGAACAACTACGTACAAGATCAAATTAGATTATAGAACATGAAATAGTAATCAGGTATTGACTATTCATATGTGATAATCGCATTTGTCGTTCGAGTTTTACTTTAAAACTCTTCTATTATACTTTGTTACATCCAAACGGGTTGTAGAGACAATTGAACCCCGTTAAAGTGAACACGGATTAGCATTGTATTCGCCCATAGTCACTTACATGAGGTGACGTCTCGAAGTGACTAGAGTGTGATGCGATTGATGGCAAGTTCAAGTGCCATACAGTCATGTGAGATGACTAGTCGATCACATAGGCAGATGTTAGGAACACTTTGTCGGGCGTGACCGCTTATAGAGTTCGGCAAATTTATAAAGCCCTGGTCGTGGCGAGAGCTACTATACTATTCTAATGAGTCGATTCTTTTGACTAAAGACTATTCGCCTAAGATGGCACAGTTTCAGATTAACTTTGATTTGTGTTACTACGACCTTCGTAAATGGGGTCAAATGGGCATATTTTGGGTTATGATGGCTGTGGCTAGTCGAAGGGAATAAGTGCGATAGGAATTGTCCACCCCCTTTTCAGGGTTAAAACAATATCTCAGGGCCACTCGAGGAGTAATGAACTGGAAATGCGTGGCCACGCTCGGAAGGTATCCATGGTGGATAAATTTCGGTCAATCAGTTATTCTCCAGATCGAGGAAACCACTCTCGATGTGATCACTTGCAAGTACGACCCGAAAGACACCTTGCATTGAGTGGGAGATAGTAATAGGAAAAAAGAGAAGTGGTGACGCACACTTGTCGAGGACAAGTGGGAGATTGTTGGGAAATGTGTCCTCAACAATAGTGCGATCATATGATTTAAATATCATTATTAAGTCTCATTTCAAGAATACAGAAGGGATGATACATTACATATATATATATATAGTCAACTGGTCCACACATATCGGTAATGATTGGCTGGCTAGAGTTTGACATTACTGTCGTGCGACGGTGGTGATCAGTTGATCCCTTGAGGTCACACCTAAAGGACGATTCCCTTAATTGAAAAGGTTAATTAGTTGTATACCGTCTGATTAATTAATTCCTTAAAATTGAACAATTCGATTTGTGAGAGAGAATATTGACATCTTATTGTAATGGGATTAAATAAGATTTATTTTAGTAATAAAATGCTTTGTTGCTAAAATTATTTATTGTTTGAGAAACAATAAAGATAAGAATGAATGGTTAATTATAATTACAAGAAGTTGTGAATTATAACTATATGACCCATTTTATTTATGTGATCAAGTATCACTAGTCAATTTGTTGTATGAAATTTAATTAATTCATGAAATGATATTTATGTGATAAATATGCATTAAATTAATTAATAACATGTATCATACTACATGTGACATATTGTGTGACAAATGACAAATTGACAAAATAAAATGGTAGTCCATTTTATGTACATGGACCGAAAAATGGAGGGTGTGTTAGTGGGTTTTGGTTGTTTTATTTTAATTGATAAAATAAACATAATGATGCCTACCTACTACTAGTCTTACACATCTACTATTTTGAGAAGAGAAAAAGAAAAGTAATGATGCCATTTTGGCTCCTAAAAACCGTGACACTCCATCTATATTGATGAGAGTTGGTTGCTTTATTTTTCCTCTTATACTATCATTCATTCTAATAAATCACATGCAAGTTGTTCATGGATTTTCCTCTCTTCTCTCTCCTTAATATTCATTAAAAAGATGAGTATTTGATTAAAATTGTTCATATAAATTACTAAGATTACTAGAAGTAGTATATGAGTATTAGTAATACATTTTAAGGTAAACTACAATACAAACATCTAGTACATGTTTATTTGTGGGATTAAGGGATAGTTTTGGGTGCTACTAATTGGAGAATCTCTACTTTGGGATTTTTGTATGTTCATCCATTATTGGAAAGCTCAAGAACAAGAGAGAAAGGTTATCTCTCTTGTGCCCATTAAATCGAAATATCCAATGTAAGAATATGATTTCTTCTCTTTTATTATATTGTTTGCATGCATAAAATCCGTATTTAATTTTATGACAAATTATTTTAACATATATGAGTATGTTAGTATGTATACGAATCTACATTTCCTTCAATAGGCTCATCCTAAACTGGGGTATGGTGAGGTTTCTGTTGCCAGACATGGAATAGGTAAGAACATGGACACGGAGTTTCGGGTCCTCTACAACTTGGAATGGAACACCGTTTAAGTGTACTCACATTGACTCGACATGCGTTGTTCGTTTTAGAATGTCTTAAATCAATTCTAGTTTTCACAGAAAAAGGAGAATAAGTGGATTGAAAAGTGTACTTTTATTGAAATGAATAATAAATGTATAGACTCGAGAAGACATGTGACTTGTGGGACAGCCCCCAGGTTGTCACTAGAAATGGAAATGGAGAAAGACACTAGAAAACTTAGGGGAAAGAAAGCCTAAGACTCGGACGCAGACTTTGATTCGATCCCATATTTGACTTCTAAATTAGCCCATGCTTGAACATTTATTCTTCTGGCAATTGGCTTCGGCATCTGATTTTGAGCATTCATCAATTTGAGCACGTCGTCCTCATCATTGGGAACACTGGAAGGATAATAGTCAAGTAGAGTTTCCTGATAAGTGGTATATCCATGAGGATTGCCTAAGCTGCCTTGTGGGTTAAAGGTTGAGAGGGACAATTTCCCACTTTCAATCATATCCTGGATCATATGCTTCAAACAAAAGCATGCTTCTGTATCATGTCCCCTACCACGATGATTTTGGCAATATGCATTACTGTTCCATCTAGGCAGTATATTTTCAGGGTCTGGAGTTGGACCGAGTAGGTGCAATTTGCCTTGTGATACTAGCATTTGTAGTGCTACAGCATAAGTGATACCAAGGTTAGTGAATGCTCTAGGAGCCCGTCCCGGTCTTCTGGGTGGAGCTTCCATGAGTTTAGCCCTATCACACTTAATGTCTGTTTGAGCAAAGGTCGATACATGATACTCGCTGCTTTTGATATTATCCTGGATGATATTTTTTAGTTTGTATCAACTCTCGGTGTCATGCCCCCTTCCTCTATGGTATCAACAATACGAGTTGCCATCCCAAAACTTATACTTCTTTTCCGGATCCGGGGTAGGCCCTATTGGTTGAACAAGACCTAGAGAGGATAATTTGTTTGAGGCCAGGGCATAAGTTATGCCTAGACTTGTGAATGACCTGGGAGAGTTGATTCCTGGACGAGAAGAACTAGAAATAGATTGCTCACTTGTTGCTTTAGGACTGTCGGATTGAGGGTTTGTCTGGACACTTTTCATCTTGAGAGGTTGGACCTCAAGCTTCTTACCCATTTTAGCAAACTGGCTCTCCAAGTTGGAAAGCTGAGAGTTTAGATTATCAATAGCTCCCTGTAACTTGGAAAACTTATTGTTGAAGGAAATGGAAAGGGCACTCCACTTTGGATATCGTCTTCCTCAAGCACGTTGATCTCTTCGTCATCATAAGGATCGAGGAGATGAGAACAGTCTAGGGATGATTCTTCATCATGTTTAGTGATATTAAACCCAAGAGGGTTGATCCTCTCGAATTGCACGACAGAAGGTGGCACTGGAAGCTTGCCCTCTTCGATCATATCTTGGATGGTGTGTTTCAAGAGAAAACACTCATCAATATCATGGTCTCTACCTTGGTGATATAGGCAGTATTTGTTGCCCTTCCAGAGGTTCACCTGCTTCTCTAAAGGTGGATCCGGAGTCGGACCTATTGGATGTAGCTTACCATGGGCAGAGAGTCTCTTCAAAGCATCGGTATAAGACATGCCTAAATCAGAAACCACCCTTTGATGCCTCCCAGGTTTCCTTTAGGTTGTTTCCGGCTTTCTAGGACGACAATTATTGCAAGAGGTAAGCTTTAGAGGACCTAGACTAGAGGTTTCTCTAGGTGGCGGGTTCTTTTCCACCATCCCATTTTCAAGGGCGGGGACGCGAATGCTCAAATTTTCCACTGTAGCTTGAACTCGTAGGACCATGGCAAAAACGTCTGGGAGAGACACGGTGATTGTGGCTCGAACTACTTTGTGATTTTGCTGACTGACGGAACTTATTGGATTCCTACTCGGCAGAAATGACGCGCATTACAGCTCGATTCGACATGGGACACGCATACTAAGGCAATAAGCAATAAACACAGGAAGGGACAAGTAATCACGAGGATAAGACGACAAATCTAGACTTGACTTGTGAATTCGTGAAATGTCATGAGCGACTTCTCGTGTTTGAATTCACGATGCTTGACTTTGATTTTAGACTCGAGTGTTGACTTTGACGGAGTGACCCTTATATGGTTGACCTTATTGACGGGATTGATGACACGTGTTGATTCTAGACTCGAGGTGTGCTTATAGGTGTTAAGAAGACGGCTGCAGTTTAGACTCAAATGTGAGGCCCATTGAGACTCGTGTGTTGAGCCTCGGGACGTGTCACGACTTTGAAAGAAAATGGATTTGAAAGGTGAGCCCCATTAAGTCTTTTGTGTATGACTCATGCATGTGTGACTCGAAGTGTCGGAAATGTTTAGATCCTAACTGAATTGGGGTAGTGGGTCCAAAATGATGGCGTGACGCCTTAGGACTTGACTTGAATTGAAAAGACCCACAATGTAAAGGAAGACGGGCTTATGACTCAACAGAGTTCCGACTAGGACATAGTCGGTTTGAATTTTGACTCTAACTTAGCCCAATTGTATTTACATATTTACATTTACATGGTTTGAAAATATTTTGGTTTAAAACGTTTTTTTTTTTTTTGTTTTTTGTTTGGATTTTTATGTTTTTTTTTTTTTTTGATTTGGTTTTTTTGAGAATTTACAAAGGAAAATTGACTTGAACTTTGAAAATGGAATTTTACAGAAAGTGACTTTTGAAAGGAAAAGGATTTTACATTTACAGAAAATTGGACATTATTTGATTTACAAAGTGGATTTTTGAAAAAGGTTTTTTTTTCTTTGTTGAAAATTTAAATTTGAAAATCAGAAAATTCGGCATTATCTGGTTTACAAATAGGACATTTGAAAGCTTTGGAAATGAATCTTATTTACACAAAAATTTTGACACTACTTTGCTATAAATGAGGAATTTAGACACATACAATGTACACATACAAACATGCATTATAACAGTATGCTGAGTGCATTTAAAAGGTTTTGGCTTAAAAGGTGGGTTGCTATACAAAACAATTAAACCCTGGCCTTTGGAGAGGTCCATGCCAAACATGAGTAAGGTTGGTTCCTAGTACATTTCCTCGAGTAGTGAAAGCTCTGGATACAAACATGAGTAAGCATCGTGGTATGGTTAACGTCAATCGCTATCTATCTTTAGGCCCAGATATGAATTTGCACCGTCCGGACGGGACGATTGGTCGAATTGGTTGGTTTAAGGCCTAGGAAGACTAAATGAAACGACCTAAGAAGGTCGAGTAATGAAAATCGACAACTGCCTCGTATAAAATATTCCCTAACCTTGTTCAAGTTTCACCCTGGGTAACACGTAAGTGTATCATCCCCAGCGGAGTCGCCAAAGTGTGGACATGGGCCACCAGCGCCGCGCGCACCCGCGCGTTGGTTTCGAGGCGGCGACACTTCTCCCACGGAACCTTGGTTTGCCAAAGCGCATCATGGGCCGTTACCGATTGGTGAGGCATTGAAATCGGTGAAAGGTTGAATAAGCCTGCATTGGTGGAGTCGCCACCAATTTATTGTGGAAAAAATGGAAACCGTTCGAATACCTCGTGCCATGTCAAGACACAAAGTAATGACATGAACACTAAGAACTCGTTACCCTTAGCATTCCAAGTCTAGAATGACTTTGAGATGCCAATGGACACGGATGTCCAGAGATAACTGGAGTAAGGGGTGAGGGTACGTATTAGGAAGCTTTTTAATTCGAACACCTAATCCTGTCCACCTCGATAGCGGCCTCTACTAATGATTAGGGAAGTCGTTCATATTTGATATGTCGTCGATTTAATGCATGCAATGCAACAAACATGGATTAATCCTAGCATGTGAAATTAGACTATGTCGGTGAACACGTGTTTTAGCAAAAAATTTGGGTCGAAGTAAATGTTAGATTAATTACATGTGAATGTCATACAATTAAATCATACATGGCGATAAATGAAATTACAAGGATTAAAATTACAAATATTTCAAGGCTTATTTGATCTACGTCAAAAGCACGCTCGAAAACGGGATTTCAAAGAAGAAAATAAAAGGGAAAATGAATTTAGAAATAAAATACGAAAATACGTCAGATTAGAGGTAATAATACGGATAATAGTCAATTTAAACCGTAATTAGGAGCTACGCCAAGCCGAGAAAGAGTTCAGAGGCAGAAACCAACCCAGAACCGGTGCAGCATCTGCTGCGTCCTCTAGAAGAGGCGCAACAATCTCTGCGTCTGTTCTAGAGCTGGGCTCTGGCTGTGAAGTCAGAACCGCAACAATGTTATCGTTCGTTGTTAGATTTAAGATCGATTATTGATATAAGACTCGAGTTGAAGTATTTTAACCGGTTATATGCATCTGGTTAAGTCATAAAATGAATAAAAATGAGAAATTACAGCGATTTACATGATTATGATTAACTCGTGTCGGAAATACAAAAAGTAAAACTTTAGGTTAAATTAAGACGGAATCAGACAGAAAGACTCAAAAGAAAACTTATGTATCAAGTTATGACTCCAGAACCTCGACATGAACAAGTCGGAACCCCGAATAATCGATTTGAATTAAAACGGCAAGTATTGAATTACTCGGGATTAAGGACAAATTAAGCGTTGTAATTAGAAAGGATTTGTTAAAACATAATTTATATACTGAAAACTACAAAAGAACGAAAGAAAAAACGGAAGAATAAAGAAAAGGAAAAATCGCAGGAAGTCGAGGAAGAAGAACAAGAGCAGAAGCAGCAAGCAGCCTCTGGAAGAGGCGCAGCGGGTGCTGAGACTCTTCGAAGAGGCGCAGCACCCGCTGCGCCTCTTCTCGACGTCTGACCTCCGCTATTTTAAAAATACGGTTTTAAAAGGTTGATTTTAAATCGGTTTTTGAATGTACTCTTGATATAAATCTACATTAATTGATACTAAATAAAAAGTACAATAAATAAAATAGGATTTACACCCTCAGACTTACATGTTTGACGAAACGAGATTGACTAAAGTGTGGAACTCAGAAGGATCTGAGCTTACGTGGTCGATTGATCAAACATGTAGGCATCGAAAGTAATAACGTGGTCTAGAATGCAAAGAGAGAAGAGAAGGGCGGACACTCGCATGCCAAATATGGAGGCCGAAGGCCTCTATTTATACTAAACATACAGAGGAGTTTATGAATGACACGAATTTGGAAACAAATCACGAAAATATTTTGAAAAGCGTGAAAAGAGGGTTGGGGAAGAGGCGCAACTGCCACTGCTGTTGGAATATGTGTCCTCCGACAATAATGCGATCACAACTGTTGATCATGATGATCACATGTTTAAATCTCATTTTAAGAATACATGTGGGATGTAATATTTTACAGTCAACTGGTCCACACATATCGGTAATGATTGGCTGACTAGAGTTTGACATTACTGTCGTGCGACGGTGGTGATCAGTTGATCCCCTTAGGTCATACCTAAAGGGTGACACTCTTAATTGATTATTTAATTAATCGTATGTCGATACGGGTTAATTAAATTGCTTAAAATTGATGGACGATTTTGTGAGTATTATTGACGTGTCTTATTGTAATTCGATTAAATAAGATACGGTCTAAGTAATCAAATTGTTTTATTACTTAGATAAAATTATTGTTTACGAAACAATTGAAACTGAATGAATAATTTATTATAAATACAAGACGTGATTTATAATTGATAAACCGTTTTTGTACAAGTAATTATGAATTACTAAGTCGATTTTGTACATGACGTATTTTTATTAATACGTTGATTTTTAATATGTTAAAAATACATTACAATTACACATGACTAGTAACATGTGACAATTGACAAATGACAAATATAAAATGGACCTTCCATTTTATATAAGTGCCGAAAATGGAGGGAGTATTAGGTTTAAATTGTGTTAATTATTTTTAAGTGGAAAACATGATGATTGCAACCTAATATAGCCATGCATACCTATTCTTTCTTGGGTAGAATAACAAGCTCATGCATTGGCTCTACTCTCCCTATGCCAACCGGTTTTGGAGGTGTAAAAGGCAAATGGTTTTCCTCTTAATCATTCACTACTTCACAATATAATTTCTAGTGTAAGCAATTATTAATATTCTCTCTACATCTTATGAAAAATTAGAGAAATAAAATCTCCAAAATCTTTCTCTCTTGGCCGAAATTACAAGAGACCAAAACAAATATTTTAGGTCATTTTAGTAAGATTAATATTGTTCTAGATCTAATAATATTAGTCTTTTAAGAGGTTACCTTGGGTATAAACTTTTGGGAGGGATTCTTCTTTGGATCCTTTGTTCATCCATATAAGGAAAGCTCAAGAACAAGTGAGAAGGAGAACTCATTTGTGCCCAAAATCCGAAACTCCCATAGTAAGAAAGACGATTTCTTCTCTATTCTCATTCAAGTTTGCATGCATAAGATCTAGTTTTAATTTTCTGACTAAATTAAAATGTCACATATATTAATATGTTAAATAATGAGATTAAATAATTATAATAAGTGGTATCAAAGCCTTAGGTTGTTTGCATGCAAATCGGTTTATAGTTTTTCCGAGTTATATGATTAACATACAAAACTAATTAATTTGGTTTTATGAAGATAAACCTATAAATAACCTTTCATGTTAAAAGTTTCTGGTCCTAAGTGACTTTTAGGATATTTTGGTTTATTTATGGATTTTATTGTTCATTTTATATAATATTGGCATTAAAATGTGATTTTTATGATAAAAATGTCATTTTTGGACGAAAAATAGCTAAACTTTGAATTTTTAAGTGGATTTTGGATATGTTTTCACATATATTATGTACTGATGGCCTGTAAAGTTTCATGATAAAATGAGTTATTTTGCTCGAAATATGGATTTTTCAAGATAAAATCGTATTTAAATGGGTAAATAGGTTAATATGAGTTATATTTCGAATCTGGTCATGAAAATTTAGTATGTTGTCATATGCAATTTTACAAGATGTGTGTAAAATATTTGGCTATAATTAAGTCTTTATGCATGATTTATGAATTTTTGATGAAAAATCACATAAATAGTGAATATAATTAGTAATAATGCTAAAACATGCTTCATGACTAAAGGAAAAACGTCAAATGTTTCATTTTATCATATATTTCATATCTAAAAGTGAAAAGTTGATAAAAATAATTTTTCTCATATTTTTATGGTCATAATTGTTAAAATCGATAAACTGCAACATTGTTTTGCACGATAAATTTTCGAAATTTTTAACCTAAGTTTTGAATATTATGAGTGTCATGGTATTTTTCCAGAATGTTCATGAGTTTAAATTTCAAATTTTAAATTTATTTGAATTTTTTATAATTTAATTTGAAGTTTATAGCATAATTTTGTATCTTAGGTCCATTTATGAACAATATTAAGAAATCAAGGTTAATTATTGTCAAAATGCTAGTGGAGACTAATTTTGAGTCCTAAAATGGTTAGGGTAGTTAACTTGTACATAAATATGAATTTATGTAATTTTTGTGATTTTAATAAGTTAAATCACGCAAATCCGTAAAAACCGATTAATATACGATATTGGCTCTTAAAAGGCGATTTAGCATAAAATTTAGCATGTTCATACATATTATAATGCTGCATTTTATTTATGATTGTCATATTTTAATTTTATGTAATTTTTGAATTATGTAATTTTACTTAGTATGGCCTTAGTTTTAATTGGTATTACCCGAAATGTATGGGAATATCGATTCGGTTGTAATTATTGTGATCTCGTATCACCATTTTGTAATTTAATATATTTATTTTTATTTTTAATTACAAATGTATAATAGGAAATTATGTAATTCATTTTGTAATTTAATTATTCCGGAGTTCCTTGAAGACGGTGCCACTCAAGAAGGCGATCCATCAAAGAAAGTGTTGCCTTTAAATGCGTGCCAAGACCGAAGCTCAAGGGGCCAAAGGAGTTATGGTGGCTAGTGGCGGCACTCGACCTAGCTTTTATTGTCTTTATTTTAATGTTATGAATTTTTAGAACTATTTTGATTTCCGTGTTCGCCATGGAAAAGGTTGATCCTTTCTAAACAATGGTTGTATTTTGGATTATGGTGGCTTGGCTTGTAACCCAAGTCACCCCTTTTATCGTATTTATTTGTTCTAATAATTCGTCTTTATATGCTTGCACATAGAAACATATGATCATCTACTTAAAGTGATCCAATAGACAATTATAATGATGGGATTCATTATATGTCCACAAGCTTAAGGCTTGTGTATGATCAATTATAAAGTGATGTTGAGTTGATGAACTCTTCTAAAGGGATGTCAACTACCAAGTACACTCATCAAATCTAAAATTTATTAGTCAATCTATGAGATAGTCCTCCTTCTACTTCAAAATCATTATTTGTGTCTCATAAGCTATCTTTGAATATCTAGTGTATTTATTCTAAATATAGAGTGGGAGAAAAATGAATACACAAAGAATACAAAGAATAATTTGTATGCTTGAGTAAATGAGATCTACGAAAGAAAGAATGATTTGTATACCTAAATAGATAGTATACATGAATAGATGAGATCTATGGTCTCGAATAGATGAGATCTACATGACAAGAGAGACCAAGTGAAGTAATCAAAAGAATATGTTCTTAAGATAACTACACGAGGAGACCAAAAGAAAGTTTTGATATAAAATGACTAAAGAAGATAGAAAATGAGTAAAGAAAAGTCTCAACAAGAGATTTTGCTAGTTTATAACCTAGATATAAATAGAGTTTCAATATTGATATTTACTTAAGAGCCTAAATGAAACAAAGTTGCATCTTCGAATATAAATGAGATTTATGATTAAAAGTTGCAAAGGAAGATATGCCGATATCTACAAAAGCTAAGTTAATTGTTAACCCCGCTAGTGTCATTACTTAACCTCATTATGAAAATAAAATGGTTAAACCTCCTTCCGAAAAGGGTATTTTGAGAAGGACGTGTATTAAATGGGATTTCACTTTTAAATAATGACATTGCTACGCATCATTATAAAAATGAATGAGTTAGAGATTAAAATCTCTTTCCATAAGTTTAAGATTGAAATCTTTTCAAAATAGGTATTTTGAAAGGATATGTTGGGAACACATATGGTTTTAATCTTAATAACTTGGCAAAGCAAAATGTATTTCAATTCTTGAAATGTTTCGATTGAGTAGTCAATTACGAAACATGTGAAATTGAGTGGGAGTTTGAAATTATCATGTGAAGACATGAAATTTAGTGGGAGCAATCATCTTGTAAAATTTATAACTCATTACTCATTGAGAATGACGAGTTAGTACTATATCTTCATAAAGAAGTATTTGAGTTTTCAATTCTGGATGAAAATGGACTATGATGAATCCAATCACATCATGGGTTGTTGGATAAATATTGAGATATACACATCAAATCAACGAGAAACCTAGGTTATTCATATCGATGAAAATGGAATTACCATAAGCAGTCATGGTCATTCATTGAACCGAAGAATGGTTGATCACATGATTAAAAAAAATTACTAATGTTTCCGCCATTAGAATAATCATGCACATGTCCTATAATGAATCATATGCTTAAGAGCATGATGAGTCATTGGCAAGACATAGAAGAATTATCATGAATTCTCAAGAAGAACTAATGAGCTATTCTAGTGTTTGACAGAACACTCTGTTATGTGACAAGAAGTTGCACATATTGAAGTTCGAAAACGCGTAAGGATTCATGAAAATCCTAAGCTATTTAAGCTAAAAGGAGAAATAAGAAGTTTGAAAAGATACTTGGTTATAGTAAGAAGTTACCCAAAATTAGTATTTTCAAAATTTGCTAGGACTTATGAGAAGTACTAGGCTAATCATCTTGACAATTGTTGCAAGATCCTACAAAACATATACCTGGTACATTATGAGTTGGAAGAACACTTGACTAGTGTGAGTTATGTCGATCACCATAATTCGTTTGTTATGTGATAAACAACAAGACAGTTCTCTCAAGTAAAGAACCTATACCTAGTTTGGGAAACTAGATATGTACTTGGTAAGATTCATGCTATGTGAGACAAACATGAAAATAAAGGAAAATGCAATTCAAGAGTTTGAACACATGGACACATGGTATGTTAAACTCATGTTGCAAACGACTAGTGTTTACACACTTACGACATACATCACAAGGTTGTAATATGATATTGACTAACCGGATGTAATGTCGACATTTGTCGTTTGAGTTATTATTAACTCAACTTGTACTTTGCTACATCCAAACGGGTTGTAGAGACAATTGAACCCCGTTAAAGTGAACATGGATTAACATTGTATTCGCCCATAGTCACTTACATGAGGTGACATCTCGAAGTGACTAGAGTGTGATGCAATTAATGGCAAGTTCAAGTGCAATGAAGTCATGTGAGATGACTAGTCGATCACATAGGGAGACTGTTAGGAACACTTTGTTGGGCTAATGACCGCTTATAGAGTTCTGGCAAATTTATATAGCCTGGTCGTGGCGAGAGCTACTATAGTATTCTAATGAGTCAATTCTTTTGACTAAAGACTGTTCACCTAAGGTAGCACAGTTTCAGATTAACTTTGATTTATGTTACTATGACCTTCGTAAATGGGGTCAAATGGGCATATTTTGGGTTATGATGGTTGTGGCTAGTCGAAGGGAATAAGTGCGATAGGAATTGTCCACCTCTTGTCAGGGTTATAACAATATCTCAGGGCCACTCGAGGAGTAATGAACTGGAAATGCGTGGCCACGCTCGGAAGGTATCTATGGTAGAAAATTCGGGTCAATCAGTTATTCTCCAGATCGAGGAAACCACTCTCGATATGATCACTTGCAAGTACGACCTGAAAGACACCTTGCATTGAGTTGGAGATAGTAATAGGACAAGAGAATTGGTGACGCACACTTGTCGAGGACAAGTGGGAGATTGTTGGAATATGTGTCCTCGGACAATAATGCGATCACAACTGTTGATCATGATGATCACATGTTTAAATCTCATTTTAAGAATTCATGTGGGATGTAATATTTTACAATCAACTGGTCCACACATATCGGTAATGATTGGCTGACTAGAGTTTGACATTACTGTCGTGCGACGGTGGTGATCAGTTGATCCCCTTAGGTCATACCTAAAGGGTGACACTTGTAGATACCCGTATCCGTCGATATTGGAATTTATAGAGAACCCGACAAACACCCGATGATGATAGGACACATGTATTCTTTAGTTGTCATTGTAATTATTCGGGTTCGTTTTACGATGTAGAGTGAGCGTTGTCGACGGAGTATTTTAATTTAAATGATATTTAAATTAAAGCTTTTTTAAGGTGAATTCATTTTACTTTATTTTGAGTTTATTTTCTCAAATTATTTTATTGAAAATAAAATAAATATTTGATTTGAAAAATCATTTTATGAGTGTATTTGATTTGAAAAATCATTTAATTAAAATGTGTTAATTTGATTTGAAAAATCGATTTGAAAATCGAAAAAAACTCATTTTAAACACGCGTTTTGGAGCTCGATTTTAGCTCGGTTTTTGAGCCCGTTTTCTTTACGAGTTGGCACGAATCTCGAGTACACTAACCAATCTAGGCCTCTACCCATCCAACCCCAGTTCGAACCCCCTTATCCATGGCCCAAATCCCGTCCTAAACACTCCCCAACAGCCCGCATAACAAGCAGCCCCCCCTGTTTTGCGTGCTCAATCCCGAGCCCAAAACCCGCTCCAAACACCACCAAAACCCGTGCCCATTAACCCTACACCATAACCTAATATCCTACCCATATTACCTTAGCTTAACCACCAAGAAAACCCCCCATACAAACCCTAAAAAACCCCACGAATAGCTGATGGGCGTGACTATGCAAACCGAGCCCATCGCTTATGGCTCCCTTTTACCCTACTTTAACTTCTTATAAATACCCCCCCCCCCTTTACCATACATTCATTCCTCTAAGTTCTCCATACATACTACCGTCACTTACAAGCTTTAAACTCCAGAAACAAACCCTAATTCCCTCTCAAAAACCCTCGACAAAACCGACTTACAAACTGAAAATCAGTTTGTGTGTCCTCTTGGAAACCATTCGTTCAACCATCAAACCTCCATTAAAATTCGAGTTTCTTGTTCCAAATTAACCACACAACATACATATACACCTTAGA